>NC_048306.1:31637916-31849526 GCF_013100865.1 Trachemys scripta elegans
CACATCCCCAACAGTTATTTTGTGGTCCGGGAAGTAAATACCTTGCTGCAGCCGTCTAAACAGACCAGAGTTCCTGAAAACACGAGCGTCATGAACCTTGCCCGGCCATCTGACATTGATGTTGGTAAAACGTCCCCTGTGGTCCACCAGTGCTTGCAGCACCATGGAAAAGTAGCCCTTTCTGTTAATGTACTGGCTGGCCTGGTGGTCCGGTGCCAGGATAGGGATGTGAGTTCCATCTATGGCCCCACCGCAGTTTGGGAATCCCATCGCTGCGAAGCCATCTATGATCGCCTCCAAGTTTCCCAGGGTCACTACCTTTGGCAGCAGTACATCAACGATTGCCTTGGCTACTTGCATCACAACAACCCCCACGGTAGATTTGCCCACCCCAAACTGGCTCGCGACTGACCGGTAGCTGTCAGGCGTTGCAAGCTTCCAGAGGGCTATGGCCACTCGCTTCTGGACAGTCAGGGCTGCTCGCATCCGGGTGTCATTGCGCTTCAGGGCAGGGGACAGCAACTCACAAAGTTCAAGGAAAGTTCCCTTCCGCATGCGGAAGTTTCGCAGCCACTGTGATTCATCCCAGACCTGCAGCACTATGCGGTCCCACCACTGAGTGCTTGTTTTCTCTTAATTAATTGGCCTCTCAGAGTTGGTAAGACAACTCCCACCTGTTTATGCTCTCTGTATGTGTGTATATATATATCTCCTCAATATATGTTCCATTCTATATGCATCCGAAGAAGTGGGCTGTAGTCCACGAAAGCTTATGCTCTAATAAATTTGTTAGTCTCTAAGGTGCCACAAGTACTCCTGTTCTTCTTTTTATGATTGTATGAAGTCACAAAACAAAAAGGAGTTCACAATTTCAATACATATATAATTAAGCATGTGCTTATATGCTTACCTGATACACTACGCAATGTGCATCAGACAATGTGTATCAGAATACATCATTTAGACTTGGAAGTAATAAAATAAAATAAACTAAGCAACTATCAAGGTTGCTTTGAGATGCAGTTTAATGTCAAGATACTCTGTATGCTGTGTTCTCTGGGTGATAAAATATCTGAGTTACTCAAAGTTTCATATTTAATTTAATAAAATTTAGGGCTGTCAAGTGATTAAAAAATTAATCGCAATTAATCACATAATTAATCAATGATAGAATACCATTTATTTAAATAATTTTTGATGTTTTCTACATTTTCAAATATATTGATTTCAATTACAACACAGAATACAAAGTGTACAGTGCTCACTTTATAGTTATTTCTGATTACAAGTATTTGCACTGTAAAAAACAAAAGAAATAGTATTTTTCAATTCACCTAATAGAAGTACTGTAGTGCAATATCTTTATCATGAAAGTTGAACTTACACATGTAGAATTATGTACAAAAATAACTGCATTAGAAAATAAAACAATGTCAAACTTTAGTGCCTGCAAGTCCACTCAGTCCTATTTCTTGTTCAGCCAATTGCTCAGACAAACAAGTTTGTTTACATTTGCAGGAGATAATGCTGCCCGCTTCTTGTTCACAACATCACCTGAAAGTGAGAACAGGCATTCACATGGCAGTGTTGTAGCCGGCATTGCAAGATATTTACATGCCAGATGCGCTGAAGATTCATATGTCCCTTCATGCTTCAACCACCATTCCAGAGGACATGCATCTATGTTGATGACAGGTTCTGCTTGATAACAATCCAAAGCAGTGCGGACCTATGCATATTCATTTTCATCCTCTGAGTCAGATGCCACCAGCAGAAGGTTGATTTTCTTTTTTGTAGTTTGGGTTCTGTAGTTTCCGCATCAGAATGTTGCTCTTTTAAGACCTCTGAAAGCATGCTCCACACCTCGTCCCTCTCAAATTTTGGAAGGCACTTCAGATTCTTAGACCTTGTGTGAAGTGCTGTAGCTATCTTCAGAAATCTCACATTGCTACCTTCTTTGCATTTTGTCAAATCTGCAGTGAAAGTGTTCTTAAAATGAACAACATGTGCTGAGTCATCATCCAAGACTAGTATAACATGAAATATATGGCAGAATGCTGGTAAAACAGAGCCGGAGACATAGAACTCTCCCCCAAGGAGTTCAGTCACAAATTTAATTAACACATTTTTTTTTAATGAGCATCATCAGCATGGAAGCATGTCCTCTGGAACGGTGGCCAAAACATGAAGGGGCATGTGAATGTTTACTGTATCTGGCATGCAAATACCTTGAAACGCCAACTACAAAAGTCTCATGTGAACTCCTGTTCTCACTTTCTGGTGACATTGTAAATAAGAAGTGGTCAGCATTATCGCCCGTAAATGTAAACGAACTTGTTTGACTTAGAGATTGGCTGAACAAGAAGTAGGACTCAGCAGACTTGTAGGCTCTAAAGTTTTGCATTGTTTTGTTTTTGAGTACGGTTGTGTAAAAAAATAGACATTTGTAAACTGAACTTTCACGATAAAGAGATTGCACTACAATACTTATGAGGTGAATTGAAAAATACTATTTCTTTTGTTTTTTGTAGTGCAAATATTTGTAATCAGAAACAATATAAAATGAACAGTGTACACTTTATATTCTGGGTTGTAATAGAAACCAATATATTTGAAAACGTAAAAAAAATCCAAAAATATTTAATAAAATTCAATTGGTATTCTATTGTTTAACAGTGCGATTAAAACTGCAATTAATAGTGATTATTTTTTTAATCTCGATTGATTTTTTTTAATTAATCATGTGAATTAACTGCAATTAATAGGCAGCCCTAATAAAATTATTTATAGGCTTTCTATGGCATTCATCACCTTAGTATCTGAGCA
This sequence comes from Trachemys scripta elegans, assembly GCF_013100865.1. Classification (NCBI taxonomy): domain Eukaryota; kingdom Metazoa; phylum Chordata; order Testudines; family Emydidae; genus Trachemys; species Trachemys scripta. The sequence goes on from NC_048306.1 coordinate 31,640,743, forward strand.
TATCTCAATTACTAATGATTTATCCTCATAATTCGCTGGTGTTTCAGAAGTTAATTATAATAGCCAGAACCTCCAAAATGTAGGAAAATTGGTCCATACATTTCTGCTGTTATTTAATGAATATATGCCAATGCCTTTGTTTATAAATCAAAGTAGCCAAAGATAGCAATACACAAAGGAAGAATGTATACTTTGATATCAAAATGTTCTTGTATGCAGAACAAAACTACAATTTCCTTAAATGCTGATGCAATGACTAGAGATGGTCAAAAACAGGACATTTTTTAGGAACATTTTAATGAAAAAAATTGTCTCTTTTCTAACAAAAAAATTGGAATTTGAGTTTTTTTTAAACTTGCTCTTGAAATGCATGCAACTCATCTGCTTTCTCTCTTGCAGCAGGCTAAGCTAAAGTAAGAGATACATGTCCCATTCTTCATTAGTTTTGAAGAACTATTGTTTTTTAATTAGGTAAAAGCCCAGCAGTGAGGTCTTTTCTTATTTAGAGCTAAAATTTCAGATGACAGAAAATTAACTACCTCATAACACATCTCAAATAAGTACACAAACCACTCTGGTATTTGTTTTTTCAAGGAGGATATTTGAAGGTTAATGCTCATGCTGGAAACTGAAACCTTCTATTCACAAGCCAAATAGAAACCTATGCAAAATCTCTTATAATGTCCTGCCAATTGTTTCAATTTGAAGTTTGGAAGGATTAGAGATAGTTCATCCTCTGCTCTAGTGTGCTCTTGGGACAACTCTGCACAGTATGCAAAAGCCATATGAAATTGTTTCTGGCAAGTGTATAATATTTACTATTGCCACTGAAGATTAACCTGAAACATCCAAATCATTTTATTTAGGAGTTCAGAAAGAACTGAAGATGAAAGGCCAATGTTAATTATTTTGATTACTGAGTTGTCTGTTTCAAAGAGTTAGCTGCCTAAGGTCATTTGAAAAATGTATACCACAGTCTGCAACATAATGGAAGAAAGAAGACAGGACAAGATTACCATTATCTGTAAACAACCACAGTACTGGCAGCCATACCACTCGCATTGTGATCCTGTCAGGAATTGTAAATTAGGCAGTTTTGTGTGTGGTAAATACTTGGATGGGAGTCCTCCAAGGAACATATGGATTTTATAGACAATAGTAAGGAGATTAACCACTGACTCGGTATTGAATCAGAGCCCCTTCATGGTGGGGTAGCACTATGCTGGTTGCTTAGACAAAACTGAGGCTCTAGGCCCCAAATACTTATGATAATTAAGTAACCAAGAGAACATTTCACAAGAGCAGAGATACAAATCCAGGGTGCTGTGCAAAATTTGATTTTGGTAATCGCATACTAACTATCTAAATTCCCTGTGTAGATTCAGCTGGGAAAATATTCTTTTCCTCCTTCCTTAAACTGTGGTGTGGTGCTGCAGGATCCTGTGAAAACAACTGCTACATATCTTCCTCGAGGTAGTTCCACTTCAGTGATTGGTAAACTGAACATAAAATGGAGTTGAAACATCCCTCCTATTTAGCTCCTTCCTTAAAGATGCAGGATTGTTCTCTACCATCTATTTTCTACTTCTTCAAACAATTTGAAATGTTTTAAGCTTTCCCTGTCCGATAGGTCTAACAACCAGGAAGCTATCATTCAAATATCTGTATTATACTGTGCTTTGGCTATGCCCTCCGATCTTGGGTTAAATCTCTGCTGAGGCAGAGGCATGGGTAGTGTCAGGCAGGGAATAAAGAAGTCTCTGGCTTCTCAGCCTCTCTCACTGTTACTCCAAGTGAATCTCTACTGCAGCAGAGTCATCAAGAGCTTCTAATAAAGGGCTCATTGCCCTCCTCATGGGTCTTGTCCACAGCCCACTGAAGTCAAAGGAAAGGCTCCTATTAACTTCAAAGGGCTTGGGAACAGAGCCTGTCCCACTTAGGGGCATAACAAGGCTTTTTTTGGCTGAGGTGGAGAGAAGATGCTCCTTTTTCATTTCCCAACACACATGTGCCAGTTTCCTTTTCTCTTTTCTAAATCACACTTTTTTCTTTTAATTTTGATCTTTCCCTGATGCTCACTTGCAGCCTGATAATGAGCCCCTCACTCATGCCGGTGGACAGTTACAGATAGGATGAAGCCAATGGGGTTATTTATGTGAGTAAGTACTCACCAATGTGAATAAGGAATTCACCCTCTGGACTTTATTTTAAGTATACATTGTCTCTTCTCCATATTGGCTTTGAATTCGGAAAGAAGATGCTTTCTACAATCTCCTCTTGGGTAAGAAGCTCCATCCCATCTGCCTTAGTTATTCATGCCTTCATCAGCTCTTGTTTGGACTACATCAATGAGATATACCTGGGCATGAAGCCTTCAGCACATTCAAAACTCCCACTAGTTCAGAACACTGCAGGGGGGTTCCTCAGCAACACAGGCTACCATGAGCATATCAAACCCATCCTCCATTTTCTACATTGGCTTCCCATAGGATTTTTGAATCAAGTTCGAAGTCTCAGTCCTTATCTTCAAATAAATCCCTGACCTAGACCCAGGATACCTAAAAGACTGTGGTTGACAACTGTGCTCCTCTGGCACAAGGGAACTCTCAACAATAAGAGTAAAGCTCATCTGTGGAGGACACAAACCTTCTCGTGTCGTGGTCTGAGATTGTGAAATGAATTCCCCCAGCAACTAAGGACCATTACAAACCTCACTACTTCCACTCCAAGCGCAAGGCGCATTTTTTTACCTTGCCTTCTCTAGCATAAACACAGAGCAAAAGATATATTTATATTAAAAAAAGAGACATCCTACCAAAACAAGACACTCCTCTGCCCATCCTCTCCCTTTGGGGAGAGGATGAGACACAAACATGTGACAGATATGACATTGCTTAATGCACTACTGGAAGGAACTCAGGTAATATAGTGAAAAGTGTGGTATAAAAACCTATATAGAATAGAATAGGAGGAAAATGGGCCTGGCAGGATCAGCAACTTACAAGCAAAATTGGTGAAAAAAAGTTTAATAATAATAAATAAAAAATTAAAAACCTGTAAAGGGCAGTCAGATTTGTGAGATCTCTACACAATCTAATCAGAATGGTGACAACAGATTGCATTTTCTTTTCTGTCATGACACAATATGCAATTCTGCTAATGCTTAATTCCAGCTTGCTCTAACTAGAGGATGAGTAGTAGAACATTTTTTCCACACGATATGCAGCAGCGAATTATAGTGATTTTTATAACTTGCATGAAGTATGGATTCTACAAATTGCAGATGGTTTGTATATTAAACTTTTGGGGCCAAACTTGGAAAAACTCCAAATGAAATGAATGGGAGCAGCACCCGCATCTACTCATGCCAGAGCTGAAGTAGGCCCTTTAACTTTAAACAGAAGGCTCTGGGGACTTTATTGTTACAGCTTGTGTTGCCTTATCTTCATTCCATGCAGCATATAGAAAAGGTCAAAATAAATTGCTTGGAGGCACATCACTAGCACAAATTGTTTGCCTCCTGTTGCCTTGACATCATAGTGGTTTCTAAATTAGTCCACTTAACCATTGAACACAATACCTGACTTTATAAGAAACCACACAATGGGATTATTGTCCCATCAATCAACACTGGATTGGCTCAATTACAACTTTTGCCTCCAAATTGTGCTGGTCTGTAATAATGGTCATGAAGAATCATAAACTATCCAAAGATATGAGTAAGTTTCATTCAAAAAGTTTTGTAGAAGGCTTTGTTAGTAAGTTAGCATTCTATACAATGTATGTGTTAGCAATTTTGAAACTGTGTGCCTATGTCTCATACAATTACAGTGACAAAAAAGAGAGACAATTTTCAAAGAGCTATTGCATTCAGTATTTGGAATTAAATTTACTTAGGGAGGACATAGAGCTGAGGAAATTAAAATGGCTGCTTAACATAATCAGTACACAGTACTCTTATTCCTGGTTGAAAAAGACACGTAGTCATGTGGAAGTAATGTACAGCATTAATAACTGCAGCTCTGTAAAACAAAATATGCTGTATAAAAATATCTCTGTTCATTTCCCTACATAATATCTTCAGCTTGAAAGTGAGGGTTTTTTATTATTATTATTTTGGTTATAAATCTGGAAACACAAACTACTGTAAAGAATTACACCCGACTGATGAAATGCTGCAGAGATGCTCCATTGCAGTCTAATGGGAAAGGGACACACTGAATAATAAGAAACCATATGATGACAAATATCTTAATTAGCTAGATTCTACTATAATGGGAATGCAAATATTGCACCGCTATTACAAACTATTTTGTTCAATAATTGTATTAGAAATACAATTGTCAAGTAAATACACTTTATAATACTTTAGAATTCAGGAGCCCAATCCTGCTCCCATTAAACTCCCATTGACTTTAATAGGAGCAGCATTGAGTCCCAGAAGATAAAGCCTGATACATTCTGATAGAGGATATTGTTTATACAAATAATATGCCTATTAACTACATTTTTTGTTTGGGGGACACATGGGAATCTACTCTATGCTTCTGCTTAAGTAAAAGAGTGGAACTTAATAACCTGTACCTCCCTTTACCTCTCCTGCTCTCCCCCAAAAAACCCACAAAGGTAGAAAGCAAATAACATTAAAGCTGGTGCATTTTAGGATCACATTTCCTTTTAGGATCACATCTATTTGCACCCAGACACATCCTCATATCAAAATGCATTTATGCAACATATTAACTAGCTTAAATTTCTGCATGCCTGTTCTCACGGCTGGGTTTCACACAGCAAATAGGTATGCCCACAATATTTATGGACACATTTCCACAGGTCCAGTGAATAGCCACTAGTATAAACTATTCCATTTATACATGCAGAGTATATATTAAGGAGAAATATTATCCAAGTGTTTAAATTACATCTATGATGAGTGTACTTTGGAATCAAGGGTACGTTATCTTACAAGTCCTTCACAATTGGAAAGCATATGTTCTATGTTTTGCTGTATACTATTATCCTACTTTAATAGAGAAGAGACAGAACAGTAAAAAAATGCATGTTTTTCAATGATAGCTGCTCAGTTCAGGCCCACTAGCAAAAGATCTAGTGTAATCATGACTATTTACTTAACTTGATCAATTAATATTTAAGGGCTTGATCCAAAACCATTGGAGGCAATGGAAAGTTTTCCATTGACTTTGAATCATGCATTATAAGAAAAAGTGAAATAAAAGACAGAGGAAGTATAAGGCCATATATATTTACTTGTTTGTATTCTTATGTTTTAATTGGAGGAGAGCTGTGTTACACTATAAATACATGATATTCTTGCGTGAGGTTTTTGGGATCATAGAAGTGGGTGAGTACATGGAGGATGGAATTTACGGTTTTAGCAAACTTTTTTTAAATTGATTTTTAGTCCTAGAAGCAGAATATGCCTGTCATGGAGTCCAGCACACCTGCTTCTTATGGGCCCTTTTTGTCCCGCAGGCACCTTTTACTTAGTGCTCCCTTGGGTTCTTTTAATCAATTACCATGGCAAGATTGGTTCAAAACCTGTACCCTCTTCATGAGGTCTGATTTATTAAGGCTTTCTATAAAATACAACCGGCATTAGTTGCCACAGTTAACGCTCACTTTGGGTCCATATGAGAGTCCTGATCAGCTTTCTTGCCACTGTTTAGGAGGCCTCCCAACTTCATCCTGGAGCCGGGTTGTACTTTAAACAATCACTCTTCTCTCTTAAGAATGGAAGATTGAGCTCTTTTCCCTGGAGCTGGGTTGAAACTTTGGCCAAGCTTCTCCTTCAGCTAGACCTTTTTCCAATTAGTCATCAGGTACAGAAGGATCCCTTGCTAGTGTCTGCCCTCCTAGGGAGGGGGCAGCATATAGACCAGTCCCATATCCAAGGGGAGACTGAGAGTTCAATCCTTGAGGGGGCTATTTAGGGATCTGGGGCAAAAATATGTCTGGTGATTGGTCCTGCTTTGAGCAGGGGGTTGGACTAGATGACCTCCTGAGATCCCTTCCAACCCTGATATTCTATGATTCGGATGGACATAAGAACCACAGTTACTGAATACAGGATCTGTTAGGGCAGGAATCATTGAGATGCAAGGATACTTTACAGGTAATATCCTCTTAGCAAGCAGATAATTAATATTAGTGTTTAATATAATTTCTTACCTAATAAAAATATCACAATATTTTCAAAAGCATAAGACTATATAAATTTTAACGTTACCATTAAGTTTTATCTTGCCCCACTAATATTCTTGTAATAACTTTCACTGTGTGCTCATCATCTGAGACTTCAATTATAAACATTCATTTACATAAAGAAAAAGAAAGCAGATTGGGCCCTGAGTCCCAGGGAGTGGGAGGGGGGCTTAGGAAGCTAGGAGTGCAAAGAAGGATATGTTCAAAAATATATTCTCTGGATGATAATAGTTGATTGAAATATACCATATCACTTTTGCTCTTTTGCTGAGATTACAGGAGACGATGGGTTGGTTAAATTAGAAGATCTTTTCTAACAGGGCTTTAGCAGAATTAACAGCCTAGAAAATCACAGTTCTGGTTTAAGATTGCTCGGTACAGCTCAGAGGTGTGGGGATACAATAGGGGTGCTCTGCTAGGATCAGTTAAGGCAGGAATCATTGAGATGCAAGGATACTTTGCCATATTCTTTCTCCCTGGCTATATCACCTGGGCTACAGGGAGAGAGAGTGCATACTAGACATTATAATAGCTCTGTATAACTCCACCAGCTATCTGCTGTGTAGTGATCCTCTCCAGCTGGTTAAGCCACGTTCTCCAATGCAGTGGTGCAAAGCTGCCCAATTGTTTTTTTCATGCTGATGCTTTCCAGAGTTCTATACCTTAACAGTTTTATAAATAGGATTTCCATATTGGAAAAGAGCAGTGAAGGGAGCAGGCAGGCGTCATAGTTCAGTATCCTGTGATGAGAAAGACCAGGGTCAGGTGCTTTAGAGGAAGGTATAAGAGCCCCAAAGTGTCTAATTATGGAATAACTTGCCTGTAGCAGAATTTTCTTCCTAATCTTCTCACAGGTTGACTTATATGGTGAGGCAACAGTGTTCACAACCCTTTATTTTATATATACATCTCACCTAATGTAAGTGCCATTGTTCTCACTGGGCCTGATCCAAAGCCCAGTGAAGTCAATAGAAGTCTCTCCACTAATTACAGTGGAGTTTGTAGATAAGGTCCATTATCCAGATAAGTGTCTAATTTGTTATGGAATCCTGCTAAGCTCTTGGCCTCAATAATATCTTGTGGCAATGACTTACAAAGATTAATTATGCATTGAGTTTAAGTTTAGTACCTTTCCATTTTATTGACTATCCCCTTTTTCTGGGATTGAGAGAAAGGGCAAATAGTAGCATCTAATTTACTCTCTATGAATGATGGCTTATTTTGTATTCCTCACACATTTATTTGTCTGCTCTCTACATTAAACAGTCAATACTCTGGGGGAAAGAAATTATTGACAGCAATGTTGTCTGGAACAATGACTTTCAGGAAATATTAATTAGTGCATCTGGAAAGTGAATGTTAAACTTATAAAAGCAAATATTTGCACTAGAACCCTGTTTCTAAAAAAGCAATGCTCTTCCATTCCGGGAACAAGAACAATATCATGTGACCTATGTGGCCAGTCAAAATCTACACATCAAGAATTACTTGAGAAAATGTTTCTGAGAAGAAGTTTAAATAAGGAATATGTTAAAACAATTATGAGCTATTCACAAATGATTTACAAACAGAAAGAGGCTGAATTTTTCCACTAAAATATTTTCTCATTTCTGATTATGACACAAGCAATAGAAATGAACAGAATAAGAAATAAGGGTATCCCTTTCAAGAAGTGGGTATGATGGTCATTCAGTGTCCATCGTCAGTCTGGTTATGTCTGGATTATAATCAGACTGATCTGTTGAAGAACAGAACTATAACATCACTGAGTACTGATACTATTGCAATATCCTAATCTCTCTTTCTTCCCAAAACTAACGTGATCTATGTTTTAGATCAATATTTTATTTTTATTAAAATACTAACAGGTCCCTGGAGATGTGACTTTTAAAGCTATTAATTAGATTTTTAACTTATGCTTATGCTAATATGAGTAATAAATATTACTTCTACACTTGAAGGTGGTGCTACCATCTGTGGCCCCTAAGGCCTACATCCTGTTCCTAAGTCTAAGATAAAAGTAGATATTTATGTATTTATTTACTTACTTTTGTAATTATTTATTCAGGAGGAATCTTTTTATCCTAAGAAATTTCTTTAGAGCTGCTAATTTTATCTTGGTCAGAAAGACACTTCATCACCTTTAAAAGCCATAACTGTCAGAATCATATTAATGGAGGAGAAAAGTCTTTTCTTTTCACGCTGACAGACCTCAGCATTTCATTCCTAAACAGTTATTTAAATGGATTAATATGCTATGGGTCTGATTCCCCACAGACTTTCATCCTGTGTTATCATTTATACATGTGCAAACTGAGTATAAAATGCTACCAAGTCCTACTGATGCATTCAGGGCCCTCAGATTTAAGAAAGTTAATGTCATTACCCTTCCATCAGTCATCTGGAATTTGGTCTCCAGCTTAAAATGAAATGACATAGTTCAGGCCTTTGGATATCCCTTGGAATCAACTTACTGCCACATTAAAAAAACATAAGGCAACTATCCTTCTTTATCTGCCCATTAGAGTTTCTCAGCCTGTCTCTTTTCTGGAATTAGAATATGTTCTTGTGAATTGTTTGCTTCATACCATGCAAAGTAAAGCAGCACTGAGTTTTCTTGGAGTAGTCCAAACACTCAGAATATTTATAATGCCAGAAAGAGAGAGACACAAGGCAAGCCGTTACCTATATATTGTTACCGTACCTACTTTCAGGCAGAAAAATATATTGGAAATGAATTTTATTTTGCTTAAAAAATAATTTTTCTAAAGTTCTGCTTCCTCTCTCTCCCTCCCCAGTCATTGTGATAACAGAAGTTCCCTATACACTTTGTTTCTCTGAAGTAGGCCTACTTCAATGCCCTTTTCTCCAATGTGTATATGAATATTCTTCAGCATGAAATGGTGGCAGATGTTCTGGGAAAATGAGGTGTTTAGAATCATGGTTTAGCCTGTGCCATGACCGGTGGGATGTGTTTCACTGCTTTAATATATGATGTGACCTTGGAGTAGCTTACCGGTGATACTTTCTGAAGAAATGAGATGATTCAGATTTTTCCTCGATTCTACTTTACAGTCCTACAGAAATTAACTCACTGTCAACCAGAGCTAGACGTTGTACCATATGGTTTAATCACAGGACTGAATTGTATCCTTCTGTTGTAAAAAGGATTTGGGAAACTGTGAGTTTCTCTTTGCAGAAATTCAAAAGATGAATCCATCCACCAGATGAAGGAGTTTGAGTTCCCACAAAACTGGCTGAAATCCTTGGGGAAAAGAATTTCCAAATCATAGTTCCTAGGGCCTCTGCCTATAATGCCTCCACTCCCCAGAACTCCTTTCCTCCTCAGCAACATGGACATGTAGAGAACTAATTTTAAGTATTATGTTCCATTAAGTGATTGAATAGGATTGACTACCAGTCTGTACTGGGGGTGTATATAAATAAATGGTTATGATTTGTTCCCTTTCATTTGCTGATCAGCAATTTTTTTTTTATTTTGCTTTCTTGTGCACGCCAGAACAATCTTAAAACATGCAAGTATTATGCTGTGACTGGTAGCATTTTAGTTATAAGTTTATGGTGTTTTAAACATTCCTCTAAGAGTAATTGTGAGTTAATAATGGGCTATGTTAGGTTTCTCTTTGGAAGGATAAATAATTAAGATTCTCATTATGTAGTTAAATGATGCAACCCAGAAATGGCTGGTGAACAATATATTGATGCATATATTATTTAAAGATACCTTATCTTCTTTGCAAGTTCACATATTTATTTATACACCAATGTCATGAGAGCCAGAAAACTCAAACTTATGCTGGACATTGTCCTTTCACTTCAGAGTTTCCAGCAAATGCACAGGGGTTTATACCTGGGATAATTGGGTGAACTTTGACCTTAATTCTTACAATCTTTTCAGAAGTGTAGTTGATTAATGGAGTTGCCATTTTATTGCACATATTTTGTTGATTCAATCAAACTGAAGAATATAGCTTTACCAAGCGAAGTCTTGCATTAAAAGGTGGTTATGAGCTCTGTAACATGTATGAGAAATGGGGCTATTTAGGAATTGAGGGAAATATGAATTCTTTTGGCTATGGATTATGGATAATAACCACGGAGGCATCTTTTAAGGGAGTTTAATTAGTGCTAGAACAGACAAGAGCCTGGTTCAGCAATAGCCCGAAATCAGAAGTATTATTCTTTCTTTGCTCTAGAGAATAACAAATAATGCTTCAGTGTGGGTAGTACTAGTTTATTTTATTTTTTGGGGGTCATTTCCTTTCTCTCTTTTATATCTTCTGCTGCTGCTTAATGAGATATTGCATTATCTCACAGATACATCTCCAATCCTTGGATCATCAGCAAATTTCGCCACAGATGAATTTACACCACAGAAACACAACAAAGAAAGAGACATATTAACAAATGACAGCTCTTATGGAGCAATCCTGACAGGCATAGGCACAGAAGGGAGTACTGGCAGGAATACAAGGGGAGTTCTGCTTAAAAACAGAGGAGAATTGAACCTTTGTGGAACTGTCTCTTTTTTCCCTCCACACACAACAGTTGGAAGTCCTCAGTACTGGACAGATTAAGTAATGCAGTTAATGTATATAGCGTTTTTATTTCACTTTCCCTCTCCTGTAGGCTGTATCCTTGTAAACAGAATTTAACTACAGGTCATAGTTTTACTTATACCCTCAGATATAATGCATTCAATATCTTTTCAGAGGATCTTTTAGACATTTCCTACAGGCAATCTATATATTATAGACACAAATCTGTCTGACACGCCGAGCAAGGCAGAGAGTAGTATATATCAACTATAGACCTCGGATATAGTGAAACTACGGCTCATTCTAAGACAACAGAAGTGAGACTATAGATGTCACAGAGATTCAGGCTGAATCAGATGCATGACTATTTAATAGACACAACATACAGTGATCTGAGAGAAGATTTTATTACATTTGTTTCGAAAAATAATGACTCTGATATATGGTTAGTAAACATTTATGTAACCAATAGTTATATATGGGATTATGATGGACTAAAGTCAAAGCATATACTTTATGTTAAAGGGCAGTATAAAAACTGTATTCACAACAATTTGTATGAGATTTGAGAAGTAAATCCTGTGGATTTAGTGAGACCTCAGGCAAGGAAATAAAAAGACAGAAGAAAGAAATTAAACGTACCCTACATTGATAGGCCACTGTCATACCAATATGGAACAATGGGTGAAGCTAGTTCTGATCTGCTACAGTTGAAGGTCTGTCATCAAATTTGCAGTGATGGTATCAGTAAGTGTCATTGCATTCTTAGACATCAAAGTTCAAAGAAAGTGATAGGGAAGAGAGAGAGAAGAGAAAGGAGAAATGCATATTTATAAAATCTACACAAATAGTACAATGAGTAAATGGTAAAAAATCCAGAAAGAAGCACAGTTAAGAGAAGCCTAACTTGCATTAGAAATTACATACAGAAAACAGGAAACAATATGCCTTAGAAGTGCCATAGGCTTCACCTTCATATTGATACAAGAGACTCCTAAATCTTAAATCCTAAAAATTGAGAAACAGTATGTGGCTGATAAAACACATCAAAACTAAACAGATAGAAAATTCACTGCTGGAAGGAATAAAGAATAGATTAGAAGGGGGGAGGGGCGGCGCAGGGGAAAGAACACCTGAAACAGACAGCATCTATTTTTATTCTCTTTAAAATAATACATTTCTCTTTTATGTCTTTTTTTTAAAGCAGAAAAAATATTTTCTCTCTGTCATTAGGAAAATCAAAAACAAAAAAACCAGAAATGAGCTCATTTCTTGTTTTAGCTTTTTTTCATTTATAATTACAAGAAAAATTAGAGAGGGACTGAGAGGTACAATAATTGAAATCAGATTACTCACTTTTTTAAAAAAAGGATAATAGGTTGATAAGAAAAGCAAAACTTTATTTTATGATCTGCCCTGATGATCTAATTGCATAGTATTTTAAATTATTTAATTTTCATTGAAAAGAGAAAAAAAGGACATTAATATTTTCTGAATAAATACAAGCCATTAGAATATACCAGGCAAAAAGAAATCTCTTATTATTCATACCCATAATTAAAAACAGATCTAATTAAACCAACATTTAATGTTATTCAGACACACATGATTCAGAAAACACTTATTCCCTACATTGCATTCCCACTTACAGCAGTGGAAACTTGGCATGGGAAAGGAATGAAGAATATACAGTAGAAAACCCAAAGTGCAAATCAAAGAGGAGAAGTTTAACCTTTCTTTTGAAAGCTGTGATTTCCTTGGAATTCTGAGACAAGTCTGTTTCATTTTCCGGGCTGAGCCATCAAATGCTGTTGTGATGTTTTGATAGAATTGCTTTAATACTATAACATTATTATCCTACCAATGACGTACGCACAGCAATACACGGAGGGAAGGTGTTGGCCAGGGAACTGTCAGATTAAAGATAAATAGAACATTTGAGTCCCTTTCCTAGCTGTGATATTTTTATTAGCTCTATTAATGACCAAAAAATCATAGTGGCTGCCTGTGGCTTGAATTTTTGTGGGTAATTAGCAAGTAGTATTGTCATTAAGTAGCAAAATATTTCTGTGTTTAGTGGCCATTTACAGTCTGGCACATCTGTGCAGTGAGCTTCTCCCAAGTCTCAAGATGAAACACAAGAATAGCCTTAAGAGAAAAATGGTTTTGTTTAAGGTGACTTTGACTTTTTCCATCTATATTTGTGGTAGACAGTGATGCCCTGAAAATTGTAGGAAACTAAACAGGTTTCAGCTCTACCAGGATAACTAAAACAAAATGTTTAGTTCACAGAGTTACACAGATTTTTAAAGACTTAAGACATACTTAAATATAGTACATAATGTGGCCTTTTTACCTTTTGTATCTGTCAGGAGTAAAGAGAGCTTTTAAGATGCAAAGTTCTAATCAGAATAGTATTTGAATATATCTAGGGTTATGGAGTAATCAGATACAGGTTTAGTTCAGTTCATTATACTGTGACAAAGTTCTGTCCTTGACTCCGTGGGTCCTGCGTTTCCTGACGGATTTTGCTAGCCTCAGAGGCTCGCTGTGACCCTCCACATAGCCCTTCTCTCTCTAGAGGCAACGGTCACAGTCTACTGAGCCATTTTCATCATAAGCCAGCAAGGGAGGTAAGGAGAAACAACCCTCCCTCGCACAGTCTCTGTTGTCTCCCAGTATCAGTGATTAATCAGGGAGAGGAGGGGGGAAAGCCCGGGCCCACCCTCTACTCCTGGCTCCAGCCCAGGGACCCTAAAATTAGCAGCTATGGAATCTGACTTTTTGGAAATAGGACGTGTACAATTCCCTGGGCTACTTCCCCACAGCAGCCCCTACTCAGTATCTTCTTCACAATTACCTCAGGGCCTCCTTCCTTGCACCTGATATGGATTCTTACTGCTTCATTCCTCCAAGAGCACAGCTCCCTCCTATAGCTCCTAACACCCACACCACACTGACTAACTGGGAGGCTTTTAACTAGTTCCAGCCAGTCCTTGATTGTCTTCAGGTGTCCCAATCAATCTAGCTATCTCCACTGCCCTCTAGAAGGATCTTAATTGGCCCCAGGTGTCTTGATTAACCTGGAGCAACTGCCATTAGGTTACCATGGTACCAGGGATTTGTTTAGCCTGGGGCTAACATACCTGTTTCTTACTACTTTACTGTAGCCATCTGGTCTTGCCCCATCACAATACTTAGGTATATGGTATTTATTGTTTCGTTTTTAAACTTTCATGAATAAGTCTCTCTTGATTGTTAATAGTAAAACTGTGTCCAATTAATAACAAATTCTTTAATACCATTAATACCATTGGAAGTGGAAAGTCTTAGAGAAACTCTTTTGCAATAATGACATTGATTCTAAAGGAAGAGATATGATTGACAGCAGTGTTCCCATCTGCTATATCCATCTGTCTGATCTGACACATATGCAGCATGCTGGTTTGGGATCCAATATGGAAATTGGGACACTAGTGGCTAAATTAATTATGGTCATCTGTCCTATTTTCATTTCAAGTGTCAGACTAAATGAAATAAGCTAAGGAGGGCATAGCAATTAAGAGTAAAATATCAGGCATAAGAAATGCTTACAGCAAAATCCTCTGTTGATGAACTGGCTTTTAGTAAAAATGAGTACTGTCACATTCTTGATTTACATGCATTGAGTTAGAGAACAAAACACACTTTGCACATGGACATTCAAGCGAAAATGTGAAGCATAGTAAATCAAAATCCATGTGTAATCTGTGCAATTGTTAGAGGAAGAATTTTCATTCTTTAAAACATGGAATATAAGAGTTCTTGATATTTTGACGATACACATTATTAAAAAACTGTTAACAGGTAGCTAGCACCGACAGAGATTCCTGTTAGACGGAAGGGTAGCAGTAAGCTCAGTAGTAGATTGTTGCGAAATCTTTAGTAAACACTTGGCTTAGACAAGCTCTATTTATAAATATTAAGCGCAACCCTGTAAACCCTTACTTGCAAATAGTAGTCCCCCACTGAAGTTTTATTGGCCATCAAACTGATCTATAATGTTCTATATCTTCTGTCTTTCTAGATACTTATATGGCCTCCATTACTGTTGTATCTGAGAGCCTTCCAATCATTAATGAATGCATCTGTACAGTACGTCTGAGTCAAAAATAACACTTTCCTCCTGTTACAAATAGGAAATGTGAGGCAGAGTAAAATTTAATGAGTCACTTAAGGTTGCATAGGATGTCAACCGCAGAGCCCAGATTTCCTGAGTTGTATGTCAGTGTTTTAAATCACTGACCCATTCTTCTGCCCTTTCTTTTCTAGATTAGAAAATTAGATCAGATCATAAATACACACAAGGAATAAAATGGTGCTGCATATTTATTGTGTGGCAACTGAAGAATTCTCTGTTCATACATACAAAGGGACATACACTGCCAACTTTACTAGACATAAGGGTGACAAAAGAAAGACCAACATATTAGCCATTATAATATATTTGAGAATAGGCTCCCATTTAGGTGCTGATGCATAATGTAACACATGTACAGAGATGGGGACATGCATTAATATGTACCTCACTATGGATACAATAATTTTACAGTGGTTTTAATTCATAAAACTAAACAAAAAAATTTCTTAGGCAAAACTCCTTGGGAACAGAGACAAGACTGGCAGTCCCCCATAGGTGTTTCTACCCCTCTACCCAGGTAGAGGAAGCCAGAAGGGAGGAGAGCCAGGGGTTTGCTCCTACTATTATTGCCATTTGCTGCACTTGGAGACTCTGGGCAACAATGCATGACGTTCTTGCCTCCAGCTAACCACTGCTGACATTTCCCAGAGACCCATTGGTGAGTCTGACATGGTGTCTATGTCTCCAATTTTCTTTGGTTCATAAAAATATGGAAGTGAAAGAGTGGCTAACCCACAAGTCCTTCTTGAGAGCTGCTCCATTAGAGTGCAAACAAATTAAAATCAAGTCCAGCCTGTGCAGCTTTTACATATCACAAGGAAAATGGACTAAAAGATCAACACACATTTGTGTGTATGATGGTTGTGCTTATGAAATTGGCTTGAGTTCCCAAATATTTTATCATGGTAGCAGGATATAGAAAGAAAGCTTGGCACATTACAAAATTTCTGCATATTTGTTGGTGTCAGGGACTTTGTCCTAATCAATGACCCTGAAAAAATGGGAACATTCCAGAGTTACCTGTGAGGTATCAATGGAGTGGGTAATGGAAAGCAAGGATGCTTTCTGTGAAGTTGGCTTACTTGGCTTTACTGTTCACCATCACCATTATGATGTCCAACAACATATTATTTCACTGAGGCATCAGAGAAATGCCAGATGAACCTGAGCCATCAGAGCAGAAACTGACAGATCTTTGAAGCAAAGTCCTGTGGTTCAAGATACCAAGCAGGTGCATTTGTGATGTGTCGTCAGATTGTCTTTTCCATTTACTTATTGTAGATCAAAGCACTGACATGAGGGATGAAAAATTGCTGGCTCTGTAATATCAGCAGGATTCTTTGATCACAGACTATAACTTTTTTTTAATTCATTTCTTCATTATGCCTCAGTGCACTTTTGGGATCCAGAAAGTCTCTATTTGACTGCCCACTGAACTCCCTTCAAATAACATGGCATCCTTCTTCACAACTTGATTGGATTTTCTTTGGATACTACCATTGCTTCAGTGACTGGAAAAAAAATCAATTCTTTTTTTCTTTTTTTTTGTCTCAGCTGAAGGAAATAAATTCTAACTTTGCAAATATAGTGTGTGTGATTAATCCTGTTCTCTCACTGCAGATTTCCAGTGTAGTGCATGGTGAGAAGTCATACTTTTTAATTTTTTTGCAGTACATCTGTGTATCTTTAATAGAGATCACCTATTTTCCAAATGGTAAATGCTCTTTCCACTTTTTGCACTTCAACAGCCACAGATGATTTTTATGAGAATACATTGACTCAGATTTTCAAAAGTGTATAGCATCCACAATTAATGTCTAAATGGGACCAGACTTCTACTGAAAAGGTGGTGCAAGTTGCAGATGTTGAACCCTTCACAAACTTTAGCCCTTGTGTCCAAGCAAATGAAGAATTAATAACATGATGCACACAGCCTGGGTAATAACTCTTTCTTGCTTCTAACTAAAAATATTGTAAAACCCACATGAGGTCAGATTTCTTCCTCTTCAGACTTTTGAGGTTAAATCCTGGAGGGTCCATCACAAATCTTGTGATAGATACAAATTTCTTTAGTGGTGACAACTCATATTTATCATCATTATAGAAATAAATGAGTGTATATGAACGAAACATGCATGCCATTCCCCACTAAAAGAACTGCAGGGGAAAAAAATCAGGAATTTTGCTAAAATTCACTAATAGCCCAAAAGGCATGAAATGCTCATATTCCGAGTTGTTTGTGTAATATGATAAACAGTCAATGAGAGAATAGGAGCTAGTGCTGTAACAGCCTTCTAACAATTTAGCCTTTGATAGATAAGCTAGGGAATGACCCAGTAATGCTTACCAATGCCTATTGCAGGTGAGATCCACATTCAGAAGTCCTTTATGTAATGTGCCAGGAAAACCCCTAACAGTTAGGAGGTTTTATTGCATTCCAAAAGGTGAGCTTATTCATAGCACAATTATTCAGAAACTTTGGGCCAGATCCTCTGTTAGAGCTTCTTTGACATGTATTTAACCTATCAATTGACACAAGATGTCCTCTAGCTCTGTAATTCTTGGTATCAGGTTAGAAATCTTCTGAACTCAGGCTCTCTCAGTAAGTTATTGATACTTTTTGTTTTTGGAGTCTAAAATACCCAGAGAATAAACTTTCTGGCAGTATCTTGTCACCTCCATTTCTGTTGATCAGACCACCCTGAAGCAGGTAGTGCTAGCCAGGGAAAATGTATCAGAGATGCCCTGAATCAGTGCAGGTAGCTTCCATCATTTGAGGTAGTTGCCCTTCAGGAAAACTGCAGGGGAGGGGAGTGGCGGAAATGCTCAGAAGTAATCCCCACTGAGGTACAAGAAGATATGACATTAGTGGGGAAACAATTATGGTGGCCATCTACTATCTGATGAACTCAAAGAGAGCTGGCAGCTGACAAATCTTCTATTATTTGTATAATCCGGAGCAGAAGTTTTCACATTTCTCAAGTCTCTTTCCAATTGCATGGCTAAGAGTTTTTGCCTGGATTTCCTAATATATGGCATAAACAGAGATTCACCCTCTTATATTATATTTGGATTTTGTCATACAGCATTGCTTTTCTACACCACATCAGCAAACTTTGGGATGCAACATTTTTAATCACTAATAGCAGCTTTCATCCCATCCTCACAACATAAGGCTGCAGTGACAGATGTACAATAGAATCAGGGAAGTTTCATTTTGAATGTATTTATTTGAATCAATTACACAGAATGAATCTGCTGTGATGCTCGATACTGTCCTTGCGCTTGTTTTATTTTCAGTAACAATGCCACATGCTGTGCTAAACATAAGAGATGCTTGAATAGATGCTTGAAGTGCCTGTTCTCTTTGGTATCAGCAGCAGAGGAAGGCTATCGGGTAAAATCCATATCCACAGTATGTAAGAATCTCCAGCTAGGGTATTTGTCCTCTGGCTTCTATCTGATATTCAAGTATTCTGGTCATTCTTTTCATTATAAATGCCACTGATTCAGTCTAGTAGAGTTACATTAGTTATGTAACGATATCTATGCCATCCGTGCACTGAAAGGCAACCATCAAGTATATCAGTGCAGCCTGTAGACAAGTTCAGAATAGAACAGCCACAATCAACAGCATAGTCAAGCAGGATAGGACCAACAAACAGCAGTATGTGACAAAAAGTTGGTTCTACGGTATAACAGGATCATGATTCAAGATGATTTAGCAGCACAGACTAAGTATCTAGGTGCAGGACAGAATAAGCATCTGTGGCTAGCTAAACTCAGACTGCCTGGAAGAAGTCTGGGTCTAACCCTGAAGGGTCTTAAAATGTAAACTGCCTTTCCCACCTAGCACTGAATGGGTGAAAATACACAGTTATGTCAACTTTCATTTCAGGGATGAAGCAGATTGATGCAGCCGAGTGCTAAAACTTTTACTATCACTGGCTGTGTTGGACCCTATGTGGATTAAAACAAGACTTCATTCCCCAAGGTTATCAGTTTATTACCTTTCATAAACACCAAACTGACAATTTTTTTTAAAATGATGCTTTCAGGCAAATCAAATAAACATTTCAGCCTTGGTTTATTTTAAAATATTCTATCCAACAAGGTGTTTTTTAATCACAGACATGTTTCCTTGAAAAAGAATTAAATCTGAATTTTTTTCCTCCCAATCTCACCAAACTAATTTTCAGTATCCATGTAATCCCATTTGTATCAAGTAACAGCCGATTCTATCTATTGCTTCAGTACCTTGTACTTCTGAGCCTTCTTCCCCAATTTCTGACTCAGGAGACTCATTTCACTAAGAAGCACTCAGACTAAGGGGCTTTGGCAGCTTCAGAACTAAAGAGATGCATGATGGTGGTGGTGATCTTCACTGCTGATCAATAAAAGAACAAGCAGATCTTATTAATAACCTGTAGAATGTCCCTGTGAGAGTATTTCAAAAAAAGGATCAAACTATATGAGGTTGTCAATGCGAGCACATATTCCACTTTGTCAAACATTTAACTGAGTTCAAGCATGTAGAGAGCATGAAAGTCCTAAGTTAGCGATATTCTATTTTTAAAGTGGTTCAAATGCACATAGGAATATTATAGTACAGGTCTGTCGCATCTTACGCTGGGGTTATGTTCGCAGTCAGCGCATAAAGCGAAAATCGCGTATAGTCAAAATGACCCTTGAAAAATCCCTTAAATCACCCATAAAGTACAGTTTTGTGTATACAACCCTGTACGGTACTATATATTGTATACAGCAATATACAGAACAGTATATAATAAAAACTACATATGCGAAATATAATTTTACAGTATTTTTAATAACATAACAGAGACGGAAGAATGAAAGAATAAAAAGTGAAAACAGTACAGTACTGTAAACCTGAACAGTCACCAGTCATCCTGGATATTCTTGCTAGTCTTGTACTGTACACACTCCAATGATTAGTCTTCCTCTTCCCCTGACAACATCATCATTGAATCGTCAGGGCTTGATGTCGATCCAGGAGACGATGGGCCAGGCTAGGGTGACGGAGAGCGAGTCATAGACAAAGTGGTTGGCTCTTGTTCAGCTCGAGAAGTTGATTGTGTAGGCTCTGCTGCTGCTGGTTGTTTTTTTCTTTAAAAACATGGTGATTGGCAACTGTCGCTGTTATCTCTCGAGTTCCTCAAACATTTTTTGGTACGGTCTCAAATCATCCATAATACTACATGTGATTTTGAAGCTTCATTCCATAGAAGGATCATATTCAGACATTAAATTATTCAAGTGTTTCGCTGCTTGGAACACTTCAGAAAATGTATGAAGATTCCAAGTTGCTGTCTCTTCCTGTTAGTCATCATCTTCGTCTTCTGTAGACAATTTTATCTGTTCCTCTAACACTTTGTTAGTCAATGTTTCTTTATGGCCCTCAATTAATTCCTCAATTTCTTCCTCGAGGATGTCGACGAAGCCATCACCACCCACTTGCCTGGCCACCTGAACAATGAGTTTCACTTCTTTGTCTACGGTCGGGAAACCCTTAAAATCATTCACACAGTCTTCCCATAGGTTTCACCAACATGTTTTGACGGTTTCAGGCTTGATTGCATCCATTGCCTGTTTAATATAAGTGATGTAATCAGCAATATTGAAGGACTTCCAACACTCCATCACATTAACATTGGGATCAGCATCCATAGCAGTAAAGATCTGTGAGAATGTAAGCCTCGTGTATGTGGCCTTGAAACAGCTAATCAAGCCTTGGTCGAGAGGTTGGAGGATGGAGGTGGTATTGGGGGGGAGAAAGACGACTTCAACTTCGTTATGCGCAAACCGGAGTGCCGCAGGGTGGCCAGGAGCATTGTCTACAATCAGCAACACTTTAAAGTCAAGTCCTTTCTCTTCAAGGTACTGCTTGACCTCCAGAATGAAACACTTGTGGAACCAATCCAGAAATAATGCTGCCATCACCCAAGCCTTTTTATTTGATTGCCAGAACACAGGCATGAGATTTTTGTTCTTGCCTTTTAGGGCACCGGGATTTGCAGCCCTGTAGAGCAAGCATGGCTTTATTAAATGCCCAGCCGCGTTGCCACAAAGCAACACAGTCACACGGTCTTTAGCTGCTTTGAAGCCAGGCGCTTGTCTTTCTGATTTCGAAACGTAAGTGTGGGTGGGCATTTTTTTCTAGAAGAGCCCAGTCTCGTCAGCATTAAAAACTTGTTCTGGAAGATAGCCCCTTTCCTCTATGATTTTCTTCAATTGTTCGGGGTAGGCTTTTGCTGCCTCCTCATTGGCAGATGCAGCTTCACCAGTAGTCTGCATGTTTTTGAGGTTGAAGTGGTTCCTAAAACTGTTAAGCCAACCTTGGCTGGTTTTGAAATCCTTCTTATCAGAAGGCTGTCCTTCTTCGGCGGGAGGTTTGAACAGCGCATAGATGCTAAGAGCCTTTTCTCGCAACACGTTGCCATTGATAGGCACATGTTTACGGTTCATGTCTTCCAGCCATAAGTTTAATGCCTTTTCAGTATTCACTAAAGTCTTATCACGTACTTGGCTCCTCACCTTAGCAGTTACTGGAGCACTTGATGCCACGGCTTGACAAATTTCTCTCTCTCGAATCTTGATGGCACGGATGCTAGATTTGTTGCGGATGTATTTACGCGCCACGTTGGCGATGGACATACTGTCTCTCAACAAGTCCAACACAGCAGTTTTTCCTCCAGCATTGGAGCAGATCGCTGTTTCTTCAGTTGAGCACCAGATGAAGTAGGTGGCTTGCGTTTAGGGGCCATGTTATATGAAAAATACGTACTGTATCTTTAAACAGTACAGGTACAGTAGAATCTCACTCAGCGCAGCGAGATGCACACAGTATGAGAGGCACAGGGGTACTGAGTACTGTAATGGGAACAGCAGTACTGTAGTGGGAACAGGTGATTCACTTCTCCCATCTCACACTCACTCCGGGGCATACTCACTATTTAAACTGTTTTTTGTTGTTGTTGTTGTTGTTTTTCCAGCCCTCCAGGGTTATTATAGGGGAGAACTTTATCACAGGCCTAAAGACATGCTGTTGCTGTCAAGTCCCCCCCCAAAAAAATATTTTAGTGGGAACAGCAGATTCTCATCTCATGCTGGTGGGATCGCTCGCACTTCCCCCCCACCCCCCCAACCACATAAAGCTGAAATTGCACATGTTAAATGCACATAAGATGCAACAGACCTGTATATAGCAGGTTATATAGGTATGTGGCATATGCCCGGTTAACATTTTAATATAAAGTATCTAAATTGTAATCAGAACTGAAAACTGGAAGCCACTCCAAGGGAATTTTCTTTCTTTCCCTTCTTTTCTCCATTTATGTTCTCTCCTCTATTACTTCTCTTGAATTGACTGTTCTACTATCAATTATTACTTATTATTTAGTTGTATCATGATATCACCCAAACATTCCAATCAAGATTGGGACCATTTTGTGCTACAAACATATAGCAAGACCATCTTTGCCCCAGGAGCTAATATTCGCTTGATTCCCTTCTGACTTATTCCATGCCTTTCTATTGTTCCCTCCCTCCGTCTTACTCTTCTCATGCTTAAAACAGGCTTCTTTTTTTAAACAAAAACAAACCCTTTTGTTAATATTATTTCAGTGTCTGCACCTTTTCAGTTCTAAGCTCTGATGTTCACTGGAGTTGCAAAATGCTGTTATGGAGGTATTTCTGGTTGGTATTTCTGGCCCATCTCCAACCCTAAAGTACTTGGAATCTTGTTTACCATTCCCCACAGTCTCAAAGGTTGGGAGGGTATGTCTGGGTCATGTGAAGAAAAGAAAAACCTTGACCCCCTTTAAGGGTTGCACCCCCAGCTCTTGTTTCCTCCTTTCCTCATGGGCATTCAGCCTCCTTCTGGACTTGAGAAGAGTGGGCTCCTTGGCTGACTCATTGGACAGATGGGTGCAAAATAGGCCTAAAACCTTCCTGCTGCCTCAGACATTAGAGGCCCTGAGTAAAAGTTGTCCTTTTACCCACATTTTGGGATTAGAGTAGGGCCAAGGACTTGGGCTGTGCCATGGACATCATGCCTATCACCCTTCCAGGACTGGAAAATAATTTTTCCTGCACTGACAGATTGGCCTGGGCAGGTGGTTCAGCAGTCCAGAGATCCATTGGGCAGGTTAGGTTGTAAAATTCATGTTGATGCAACTTCACAGGTGCTCAGTGCAAAGTAAGCAATCAACGGAGTCTGGTTCCCCCAACAAACCAGAATTGCAAGGCAGTTAGAAACAGGCATCTCCTAAAGAAGGTAAGGAAAGGGCTCGTAATGTCTGGTACAGAAAGAAGATAATCCCCTTTCCCTAGTCCCTCCACATTATCCGTCATCTCTTGCATTTTCATTGTTGTCTCTATAGACTTACACTGAAAGTATGTCTGGAAGCACCAATCTCTGGTGGCTAAGGCAAACACCACAAAACAACCCTTCCCCAAACTCCCTAGATTGGTGTCTTTCCCAGTTTTATGTCCCCTTGGCATTGAGCCCAACCTTCTCAAACCCATTGTACCCTCTCTTTTTCCCCATGTAGTCCTTCTTATGAATGTCTGTGCATTCATAAATTGCATGAGTTACATTGAACCCCTGGCTCATTTCAGAGCAGGTAGCTCTCTTGTGACCAGGCCATAGGACAACCCTGTGACCATATCATGCTAATATTTTTAAAGTTCTTGGGAGTCAGCACTTCTTTGCAGTGAAAAGTGAAGGCATCACCACATTACTCAAGAGCTCAGCTGAAGTACAATAAGAGAGTATTGATTTACATCACACCTGGGATCAAAAATCCAGTTTGTTCAAAATTCTGACCAGATTCTAAAGACTTACAATGATTTTACATTTTAAACTAAAACATAATTTCGTGGATAGTTTATAACCCCTTTATAAAACCATTTAATGAGATCAACAGAGACAAAAGGCCAAACCCTCGCCTCATTTATTCTATGCTATTGAAGTTAATATGGTTGCCTAAGCATACATTTAGCCCCAAGCCTTTACTACAATGGCACTAGCAATAGGTGTGGGATGTCAGACTATAATTCATTCAATGTAAGATTTAGAAAATGTAAAAGAGATACCAAGCCATGGGAAAATATTTAATTTCCATTTTAACCCAGATGGCAAACAACATAGAGAATGATAAAAATAAATCTCCTGATGCTCTGGATAGCAGCACCCTTAGATGAGTGCCAGCTGTTCAGCTATCAATATTTCTACTAGTTTCTATTGCAGTTTTATGCTCCTTTGAAATACTCATGGGCCTACTAAACCCATGGACCAAATGCTCTGTATCGCTGAGTAGGTGCTGGGGAACTCTATGGAGATATTTAATATGCCATCTATTTAACAGATAAATTCATAAATACATAGTTTACACACATTTTCCAAGTCTGCAACAGGAGCCACAGAGTGACAAACAACTTTATAGTCATTTCATTAAGCTCCAATGTTCTTTCCAGTTGCTAATCCATTGTGTAATTAACTCCATATGTTAATCTGGTTAGCAATAGTTAGTTCATTTGAGCTGATCATTTGAAGGGTTAACAACAGTTTATCAATATGCTGGGGTTTTCTTCCTTCATCTTTAAAGATATTGTACCTTTAATTATTAACGGGATATAGAATCTTTAACCTTAACATTTGCAAATTTTGCCTTTATACTTTTTTATATGTGAAATATTTTATATCACCTAAATTCTCCATAGGTTTGGATTTTTACTATATGAGGTAACAATTGTTTTTGAATAATAATGTCATATTTTAACATCATATTTGTTCTTTATATTCATGTTTCTCTATATTATTTATAAACTCTATGGGATTACTTCCGGTAAGGGCTGGTCCTTCAGTCACGTCAGTATGGGATTACTTCTGGTAAGGGCTGGTCCTTCAGTCACTTCAGTAATAAGAAGTCTAAAGTCAATGAGAGTTTTACATGTATGTGCCGGATATCCAGGGTACAGCATGAAACTGTAGGACCACCGTGCCCCCTTAACTCGACTACCTGGGCTGTCTCTTACAATGCATCCCAGAAATATACTGTCTTACACTGCTCAAGACCTTCTATTGAAGAATGCAAGCTCATTAGTTCGCCACTTCATTAAAGGATATTGGACATGCACCAGCCTTTGTAAGCTGAACAGGTTCCCGAAGCACTTAAGACGAACTCACTGGTAAGGATAAAATACTAAAATAAGTTGATTAAGAGAGAGAGATTTTAAGTGATTATAAATGTTAGGCATAGAGATCAAAGTTGGTTACATAAAAATAAAAATCACAGTCTAAATTCTAAACTTTATCAGACTAAGCAAGATTTTAATCAAGCATTTTTTCTCACCCCATTATGCACTATAAGCAGTTCACAGTTCTTAATACACAGGCTGATTTCTTTTCTGAGCCTGGAACCAATATCCCCAATTCAAAGTCTCTTCTTCCAAATGTTCTTGTTGCCTTCAGAGTAAGTGAGAGAGGAGAGAGGTGCTGGGCTCACACCACAGATTTCCATTTGACCTCCCAATCCATGTACATGGAAAGATACTATCGCAAACATGGAGTCACGGATCACATGTTCTACGTCTCCTGCTGAAGCACTGGGTTAAGCAATCCCCATTGTCTATGTGCTTTGGGAGGGACCCACTGGGAGAGTGGATTCTCCTTAATGGGCCATCAACACATGGCTGGCTAATCCTAATATAAATCTGTACTGCAGGGGTTAGTTGTTCCTTTGTTGCCATGGAAAGACCAGTTGTGGGCATCTCCCAGATTCAAAACACATTTCAGTAACACACACATAGCAAAACTTCATAACGTCACATATAATGGTAACACACATAGTTCAACAAGATAGTAAGTTCAACAGATCATGACTTCTCAAATGATACCTCACAAGGCACACTGTACAAAGCATATCATAATCATTTTACAGTGGTGAATATGGGTGCTCCAGGGTGCTATTTTGAGGTACAGAGTGTCACAATGGAAAAAATAAACAAATAATGTCACTTGAGTGAATACTGATCTACTATGGGTGAATAGTTGGCCCCACTGATTTCAACAGGATAAAGTTTTTATCCAATATATTTTATTAGTCTGGATTGTGATCGGCCCTTATATGGACAGTGCAAAGCACACTAAGCAGCCCTGGAAGAGATGCACTTCCTGAGTCAGTCTTTCCAGGTTTTCTCCCCAAGGTGTAGTGCAGCTCCACAGCACCCCATACACAGGGCTCGGTGCAAACTGCACAAGCTAGTCATTAAAAATGGCAGTACAAAGTGCTATTTTATCAAACACCATTGTAAGTGAGCAGTAACAAACGTATCACATTCCAATAGTCAAGATGAACTGAGCTACTGGTTGACAAGTAAACACTGCATACCTCTTTCACAGCACGTTAGGGATCTGAGCCTCTGCTCTCACTGAAAGCAGTGGGAGTTTTCCTACTGTCTTCAACAGAATCAAGCACAGGCCTGTAATATATTTGCCAATACTATTGGCAAGAAATGGGATATCTTTAGATTTCAGGTGCTAGGTTCTGTCATTTATTCAAAGTTGCTCTTTGTTCATCAAGACTTAGGGAAGCAATTTTCTCCATCTGCAATATATTCCTTACAGGATGAAGCTAATTGGAGAGGCGATCAAAAGTCACAGCTTCTTTGTATTAGTTACTAAAAAAAGATACATAACTGACGCCAAGGCCATTTTTTTAAAACAGCCAAAGACAATTCAGTCATTCATCCAGGTATCCCATTCTCCTTTCCGAGGAGGTGGCATCTAATTGAATTGTTCAAGTATATTTTGCTCCAGTAAATTTGCTTAGTAAGATGGGTGCCCTTCACTCCACACTAACAGTAATTTAATTAACTTGGTGTGTTCCCAACTCTTGTAATAGACAGTACTACGGTATGAGAATCTGAAAATAATAGAATAGTAAATACAGGGCTGAGGTAAACAGCAAGGGCCAAATATTGGTCAGAATTGGTCTGCAGGGAGCAGAGAAGAACTAACCTGCTACTACATCTGACAGTACTAGTAGCTGCTCTCATGGGGATATATCTGGGCAGGGCAAGCCAGGGCCTTGCCCACATGTGCTGGAAGAGGTGCACTGGAACAAGAGTGTCCAGGTACCCACTATAGCATCCATCATGCTAGGTAAAAGCGTGGGCTCCAGTGTGGTAAACACAAAGGGATTCTTTGCTGAGGCTCCAGGGGCACCTGCAGTTCTCCAGCTTATAGACTGAGAAACACAGCATGTGTTGCATGGTGTTCCATACAGTGGTTGCCTACATCTTGACCCAGATTAAGTGAGCATGAAATTTGTCTCTCTGGAAATCTACTCAGGCATTTCTATATTATGTTGTAATAACTGGGCCTACAAATTTACCATAATTGTAAGCTCAACTGTCAAAAGTAGATAAAAGTTAATAAAATGTCAAAATAACCTACAATAACAACAAATGTTGATGCTAAAAGGTATAACATTCAGACAAAGATTTAATTAATAATAAAAAAGACCCAATGATCTAATTCAAGGACTGTGTTACGATCATGCTTGATAAACAAGAGGAAAAGAAGATCAAAAATTGGCTTGTCAGATATTAGGCCTAATTGGTGGACAAAATAATAAGGAGATGGGCTACTCGACCTCTCTCTTACTTTTGGAGTCCTTAAGAAAGATACCTTGGGGAGAAAAATTGGCTATTGGAGTGAGTTTCACCATCATGGCTTCCCCACAGATCATTGTTGTCCTTATCCTGAGAGATATCCTGTGCAGACTAGGCCAGAGAGAGGTACCCTAAGGACACTGCCTTTCCATCATCTCCAGCTAAATCCCAAACAGCAATTGGGATGTGAGACTTAGCTCTCTCTCCCTTATGTCATTTTATTTCCCCAGCTTATTTCTTCTTTTTTCTGTCCCTCTCCTTTTTCCTTTCATCTGGGAGAGATCCCAATACTTTGGAGAATAGAGCTAAAATTCAGAAGGATCTTGATAAATTGGAGAACTGGGCTATAGTCAACAAAATGAAATTCCACAAAGAGAAATGTAAAGTGCTATACTTAGGGAAGAAAAACCAAATGCACAAAAAGATAATGGGGGAAAACCAACTTGGCAGCAGCACTGCTGAGAAGGATTTGGGAGTTGTGGTGGATCTCAACTTCAACATGTGTTAGCAATTCAATGTTGTTGCAAAAAAGGCAAATGCAATTTTAAGTTGCATTAACAGAGGCACAGCATGCAAGTCACAGATGGTATCTCTGTACTCAGCACTGATTAGGCCTCACCTGGAGAACCTGGTGTCCAAGTTTGGTCACCAATGTATAGAAAGGATCTAGAGAGGCGAGTGACAAAGATGATCAAAAGGATGGAATGAAAGCCATATGAACAAAGGCTGAAGGAATTGGGTATGCCTAGTTTGTAAAAGAGCAGATTATGGGGAGACATGATAGTGGTCTTCAAATATTTGAAAGGCTGCCATAAAAAAGATGGAGAAAATTTGTTCTCTCTTTCCACAGACGGCAGGACAAGAGACCATGGGTTCAAACTACAGCATAGCAGATTTAGATTAAATCTCACAAAAATTCCCTAACCGTAAGAACAGCAGGGCAATGGAACAGACTTCCTAGGGAGGTTGTGGAACATAAGAACAGCCATACTGGGTCAGACCAATGGTCCATCTAGCCCCGTAATCTGTGTTCTGACAGTGGCCAATGCCAGGTGCTTCAGGGGGAATGAACTGAACAGGTAATCATCAAGTGATCCATCCCTTGTCATCCACTCCCAGCTTCTGACAAACAGAGGCTAGGGACACTTCAGAGCTTGGTTTTGCATCCCTGCCCATCCTGGCTAATAGCCATTGATGGACCTATCCTCCAGGAACTTATCTAGTTATTTTTTGAACCCTGTCTTGGCCTTTACAACATCCTCTGGCAAAGAGTTCCACAGGTTGAGACTGTGCATGGTGTGAAGAAATATTTTGTATTGTTTGTTTTAAACCTACTGCCGCCTATTAAGCTCCTTCACTGGAGGTTTTCAAAAGGAGGCTGGATAGTCATCTATCTTGGATGGGTTAGACACAACAAATCCTGTGTCTTGGCAGGGAGTTAGACTAGATGAGCCTTGTGGTCCCTTCTAATCCTATGGTTCTATGATTCTAATATATATTACATTACTTCTGTGAGCCTGTGACCTGCAAGAGGCAACTAAAAGCAATGCCCTAAATAGCCTGATGATGGTACAAATTTGCCAGGTCTCGGAGTGATTGATAAGATCATATGCTATGCACCTGTGTTCCTCCAGCAATGAGGATGCAAGTGAAAGTCAACACTTAGACAGGAGCTGCATTTTCTATTTTTGTGGGGGAGGGGGTTTTGCATGTGTTCGTCTTGTTTTGTCTTCTAGGAAAAGGGATCAGATTTTGACAACAAAGACACCTCTAGCCCATCTTAACTAACTTCTCTTTTCCCAAAAAAGGGCAGTTCTTACCATATTTGATACTATACAAAAGACTGCCAAACAAGGTATTTTTCCCTTCTAAAAACTCACTTCAGCTGACGGGAAAGGCAACAAGGGATGTTGTTAAAATGAAATCCTTATTTAATACTTTACATTTCAAATTTTAACTGGTTTCCTGTATCTTCAATTAAAGGTTAAAAGATTAATTTTTAATGGTCTGTTTGCCCTGGTACTAAACAGGCTGAGGTCTCTGCATACCAAGCCCTGAACCTTGTTTAACGCTGTTTAATGTTGGACAGTGACTGGGTTATGTTAAACACCTTTGACTCTTTGGTCCCTTTTGTTCCATCTAAATTAACAGGCCCCCCATCACTAAAATATCCAAGTGCCTTGGAAACATGAATGAATTTATCCTCACAAAATCCCTGTGTGGAGATGAAGTACTATTATTCTTATTTTACATATGAGGAACTGAGCCACAGAGAGCCACAGTGACTCACCCAATGACACACAGGAAGCCTGTGGCAGTCAGAAATTGAACCCAGGTGTCCTAAGTAACAGTCCAGAGCCTTAACCAGAAAATTGTCCTTCCTTTTCTATAAATTGCTAACTATACTACATCAAGTGCCCTCTCTCCAATGTTCTTTGGGCAATATGCCTTCTAAAGTTATCAGCGTATTTCGATCAACAAATAACCTGTTATATTATTATACAACTATGGAGATGGTTTTATAAAAACACATCAAAACATGCCAGTTATGGGGACAAAGATTACATAGCCCTTTTAAAAACATGTTTTATGATGTGCTCAGCACAACATTAATATTGAATTCAACAGTACATTCTTGAGACGAAATGTAAACAGTCGAATAAACAATAATAAATTTAGCAGATACTCAACTTCCTGAGTGTAACAGGTCACCAAACATTATTTGAAAGGCATTGATAGTAACTCTCAAAAACAAGCTAAACATTGTATAACTAAATTCAACAAAAATAACACAGCTGTGAAGATACAATCAAAGATTAAAACCTGCAGAAACATGTGGATTATCTCTGCAAATTTATATTTGTTTTTCTTATTACTTTAAGTAAAGGAAGTATTGTTCAGAGATGTACAAAATGTCAAAATAATGTATGTTCCATGCTCTCCATACTGTCTAGACCTGCTGAGATATTACTGTACTTAGAATTAAATGTAGTATTGAACACCATGATGTGCTGGAGAAGGCTCTTGGGCATTTCAAGGAGGCATCTGTTAAAATTCTGCCTCTGAACTGGTTGGGATGCAATTTCCCTGCTGCTGATGGAGTCATGACCGCTAGACACTGATGAAGATTACATGGGACTTGGGCAGGCCAAAGAATCTGGTCCTATATGTTAATTATATTTCTATTACTTGTACAAGATGGACAGAGACCCCACACTCACAGCTTTGGTCTTACTCTTTTCCATCTGTACCCCTCTGCACCTCACTAGCTCACATGCACAGTAGCTGTATGGTATTATTACACAGGGAGAATACTGGAAATGTAAAAAAGAGAGTGCATGCTCTTTGTCTAGGAGACCGCTATTTTGCCTGCCTTTTCAAATATGATGTGATGTCTCACTGTTTCTGTAAGTCAGTGAAATGACTCAGCAGGCAAACTACAGTCATCGCCAGCAAAGTCAGTCCCTCCAAGTGTTTAATACAAGAATGTAAAGTAACAGTACAGTGTAATCCGGAAGAGAGCAAAAAACTTCTCATCTTTGGAGAACTGACTGTTGCGTCCAGTCTTCCGAAAGGCATTCTGTCCCCGCCCATGAAATGCTGTGAAAATGAAGGGGGAAGCGTATATGAAGTTATCCTGTTCTCCTTGTCACAGTTGCTTAGTTGCAGTAGCTGACTCTTCTGTGTCGCCTCCCTGTTGTACCTTAGCTTGCCTATTTTTCTAAGGACCTTCTCTTTCTTCTTTGTAACCAAAGTATAACTGAGGTTGTTATTTGTCACTTTGATTGATCAGCTTTCCTGAGCTGCATAGAATTAGACTGGTTTTAACTGCACATTTATGATCCCCCTTCTCCAGCCAACTCTTTTGATGTTTGGAAAGAACCAGTAAAACCAACCCTTGTGAATATTAAGTGGTATAAATAACGTCGGCTTGAATTACTGTTTGCTATAAATAATAAGACCATGAGTCATAAATGGAAAAGTACGGAAATTAAATAATACAAATCCAGACAAGTGATGTTAAGAAGCACTTTTCCAATTTAGGAAACATGAATATGAATAATGACTTATCTACCCACAAACATGCTTTTTTGAAGCCACGAAAGACAAGCTATATGAAGGAGTTTGATGACATAATTGTGGTGCTTGTGGGGAAAATTAAATTAAGTGCCAAAAAGAAAATAGGAAACTATAAAAAAAAGGAATAATTCTGATTCACTAAATGGTCTTTAGACTCTCCCTCAAGAATTAGTTGATTGTTTTTTATTAAGTCTTAAAATGACTTGATAGAAACTTGTATAAAGATTGGGGTCTTTGTGGATTGGTGGGGGACTGGAATTCATCTTACTTCATCTTTTCTGATATCCTATTTTCTGATATCCTATTCAATTCAATATGTGTGAGAAGGGCTGTGTTTTATAGATTTCAAATCATGTTGGGAATAAGTTGTGAGAAAGATATTCTCTGAGCTGATTACATTGTGTTGGCAGAAGCAGTAGATATATCATCTTGTTGTGGGGCATTCATTATTAACATCTCATTAGTGACACCTGGTTGGATTATCTCATCATGCGGCACTCAGTTCTAGACTTTTCACAGATGACACTTTGTTACCATTATTATTATTGAGGCTGGAACAAGTTTTCCCAGAAAAACTTGACTACTTTGATTGATTGAATTACAAAATTAGTGGATCAAGTGAAAATTGCGGATGTAATAGCTTTGATTTTAGGAAAGCATTTGATAGTGTCTCATGAAATCTTCCTTTCAAAGTTAATCCAAATTAACTTGGATCTAAACCCTGTGGATTGGACTGTAACCTGGCTATGGGAGCAGGAAAAACTTTTACTAAAAACAAGAAGGGACCAGACTGGGTGGAGGAATCTCAAGGGCTACAGTGATTCTGGGTTAGTCCAGTCTTATTACATATCTTCATTAGTGACTGGGAAGAAATGATAAACAGAACATTAATGAAATTTGTGAAGGATACTCATTTGGGAAGAGTATGGAATGCCAACCTGAATAATACAAATGGATCCAGAAAGATCAGAAGTACGAGAACCAAACAACAAAATGAGATTGAACTAAGAGAAATAGACGTTCATACACGAGTGGGAAAATAAAACACATATATTCTATGGGTGAGAAACCTGGGAAACAATAATGCCAAAATAATCTAGGGATGATATTGAACAACAAACCATATAGCAGCAAAACCAGGTTAATGCAATTTTAGCTGCATATGCAGAGGGATCGCATCATAGGACTGAAGGTAAAAGTGCTTCTGGAACAGCGAATTCAGTACCAGACTCCCAGTTAAAAACGGAGGAAACTAAAAGAAGAACTACAAAAGTGGCAAAGCACCTAAAAGAACAGACTTATGAATTGCTAGGCCCCAATAAGTCACATTGACTTCAGTGGTAATAGGGGACACTCACCACCTCTGATAATATTGATTGACTAAGGAAAAACGGGAGACTAAAAATAAAGGAGAGTATTATTTAGATAGTAAAGTACTGTAAAACTTGGAGTATTTGTATGAAGTTAAGAAAAAGCAAAATTTTGCTGAATAAAAAAACTTCCTGAAAATAAGACTGATTAACCTATGACGTAAGCACTCAGATAAAAAGATGAAAGCTCTATAACTTAACACATTTAATACAAAGAGTAGACAAAGCACTAGTAAAGGCACTACAGGAAACAATTCTACATTAGAATATTGTATGGACTAGATGACCTGTTGGAAAGGATCTATCACTACGTTCTATGACCCATAAAGCCCTCTAATGCTATAATAACAACACCGAAGTAATAGGCAAAAATCAACCGATCCTCTATTCAGCTATAGAAAAAAAAAAAAAAAAAAGAACCAAACAGAAAATCTCATGACAGAAACATTAGCATAAAGGAAATGTTTGCTTTCTGGATTTTCACCGAAAAGCCCTCATTCATCTCGTTATTTATTTAATGAAACAGAACACTGTATGCTGTAATAAAAATTATCTCTGATGAAGTTGGGTGTTGCCACCGAGGCCTTTATTATTAAAGCTAGACTTTTGCAACAGCTGACATGGATATAGGTCACCCCTGTTATAGGTTCTTCCATGACTCATCTGGGGGATATTGTGAGTGTGGCAATGGATTTGTTAGTAGTAGATGAAGAATAGCAACTGAAAAACTTGCTAAACTCTATAGTCTGAGAGGACTACAAAGAGCAGGAATATCAGGCAACACAATGGATTGGACTAGGGTGCTCTCAACAGTGTGAATTTTAATTCTGCAAGTAATTATGGAATTCTCCTCCGTACTGGTTTTTTTTTTTTTAAACAAATATTTTTAAAAAGAATCAAGCAGGTGTATTGGGTTTTCAAGGCAGGCTACAGTATCATAGTCCCATCCTTGTCACAACACTGTATTGTTCTTGTTATCTACAATACAAACGAAAAAAATATTTGAGTAACAAAACAATGCCAGGGACTTTTTGTATTTACCATGACCAATTTGTGACTTCTGAATTACAGTCCTGCAGTGTGATCTGCAACTTTTGCTCATGCAAATAATCCCCATTGAACTCAAATAAGTAATTTATTATATTTATCATTTGTACTGCAGTAGTGCCTATGTGACAAGTTAAGTATCAGAGCCTTATTGGGCTTGTCACCATAGAGACACTCAGAAAAAAAGACAGTCTCTGCCCCAAAGAGCTCACAATCCAATGTATGACAAACAAACAAGAGAGGGATAAGGTAACTGTAAAGTAAGCAAGCTGTTAAGCAGAGGTCTTAACTCATGTCCTATCTAGTTCTTGTCAACTGGCGATACTTTACTGACCTTGTTGCAGGCAGTAACCATTCTATTCCAATTTTACACCCACCTATAAAGTCCTCCAACAGACAAAGAAGCTGCACACACACTCTATATGAAAGAAAGGAGGAGGAGTACAACCTTAAACTAATCAGAGTGCCAGCAATTTATAGATGGAAGGAAAGAAAAGAAAATCATAAAAAATATGATTTTTTTAAAAAGCACCAATATTGCAAATGTCAATTCAAAAGGTACCAAGCTTGCAAAATAATGCACATCTCAAACAGTCTAGAAGCAATCCTAAAATAAAAAAAAAATCAGGTGAAAATGTGTGCCTTTGCCTGACAATCAATCATTCTTTCCCATTTGTCTAGGCTTTGCTGCATTCACTATAAATTAATAAGGATACAAAAAAATTTCAGATCATCAGCACTCACAAATATAATGCATTATATCAAGAGTGGCTATCTCCAAATGACAGCAGAGTCAGAACATTATAGACACATGGAGTCATAATGAAAATAAAATTAATTTGAAAAGAAATGCTTCTGAATTGAAAGGGGTTGTTTTTAATAAAGAAAAAAAAGCAGAAGACGGCTCCTGTTAGATTACTCACTTAGAAAGATTTAGGTGCCAGTCTATTGTCTATAGAAAATATAGGAAAGTAAAAAGCTGAGAAAATCTGTTTATAGTAAGTAGCCATCATAAACTTAAACTCAGTCTCACACAGAACCCAAACCACTTCCTAGGATTCAAAGTTTGGTAAAAGCTCCTCCCATCTGCCAAAATCCATCAGAATGGTCCAGAACACTATATTTACTGTAGCAGAATGCATCAGGGTCTGGTTTGAGTTGTAGACTGTTTTCCTTTAATTTTATTGGGATATATTCATATATTATCATTTGCTTTACTCTCCATTACTTGCATTTAGCACTAGATACTGCTTTATGTTATGAACTGATTTTTAATCTCTGTTACATCAGTGTCAATCCAAAGTATGCTATTAAAGTCAATGATGTTTCACCATGGATTGAGGTTAGAATCTAGCCCAATATGTTGACAGACTATGGGTTGAATTGTAATTTATAGATTACAAGGCCAGCAGGGACCATTGTGATCATCTACTCTGACCTCCCATAAAATATGGGCCATAAGATATTCCCAAATTAATTCCTGTTTGAACTAGAGTACATCTTTCAGAAAAACATCCAATCATGGATTAAAAATTGCCAGTGATGGAAAATCTACAATAATCCTTGGTAAATTGTTCCAATTGTTAATTATCCTCACTATAAAAAAAAAAAAAAGACTCTTATTTCTAGTCTGCATCTGGCCAGATTCAAATATCATACTAGATAACTAAATTTTGTATTTCCTTAATTTTTTTCTTACATAAAAAGCTAATTAAATCAGAACCTTTTAAAAAAAATCAGTATAAATTTGCTAGATTCTCTTAAAACCCAAGGCTTATTGATATGAACTTTAATATAATGATGGATCCTTTAGAGACAATATATCTATGAATAACAATAGACAATAAGTGAACTGGGGACAAATTTTGGCCACACCACTGTGAGTGAATAAGCACAGTGAGCCCTCAACCCCAGCATAGTCCTACAATGGAGCTTTCTGTACCAGTATTGACTGAGTTCCCTAATACACCTGGGTACCTGTCTGCATATGATGGGGATACAGTCAGCACTAGTTGGTAAGTGGACTTGGAGTCATTCAACACCGTGAATGCCAACCTCCAGGTAGACTGTTAAGAAGCTGCTCACAAACCCCAAATTGGTTGTGAGTTCTATACTTAGATTTTGCCAATCAAGCGTGTTGTGTGAACTCCTCCAGCACTATAACAGCCTAACCATGGAGTCACAGACAGTCCCCTTGGGTGCTCCGATCTATCTTGCCACCAAGAGAAAGCTTGCCTTTGTGGTAGATCGTCCCTTGCACCAAAAAGCACAACATTCAGGTTATGACCAGTCCCAAAGGACCAGTTATTTACCCCAGGTCAATTGCACCTTAGATCTTACACTAAAGACAATGATTGTAGCTAATCCTCTAATAAACCAACTGAAGATTTACTAACTACGAAAAGGAAATAAGAGTTATTTACAAGGTTAAAATGGAGATATCCTATCTCCTAGAACTGGAAGGGACCTTGAAAGGTCATCAAGTCCAGCCCCCTGCCTTCACTAGCAGAACCAAGTACTGATTTTGCCCCAGATCCCTAAGTGGCTTCCGCAAGGATTGAACTCACAACCCTGGGTTTAGCAGGCCACTGGTCAAACCACTGAGCTATCCCTCCAAACAAACACAGAAATGAGTTACAGACTTAAGTTTCAAAAGGCAATAGAAGCTCTATAATAAGCAAGTTCTCTATGTCATTTAGGGATAACCCAGGCTAAGTAATTGGGGATCCCTTGCTTAGAAATCTTACCCTCCCAAAGTCCAAGCAGCACAGAGCTACAGTTTCTTTTTGTTGGGGAATCTTTATTCCTGTATCCCCAGAGTTCAAACTGATGAGATGAGTTCACACACGCATACACATTTCCTCTGTATGCAGGGAGGGGAGGTATGCAATTAAAACCTTTGCTCTTTGATGTTTCACAATGGCTCATATGGTTTCAATTGGCCTTCTTGGTGGGCAGAACCTAACACCTTCCATAGGAAGCCAGCATTTTACATTAATTAGTGCTTCTTTCCTGTTTGATGACTTACATAATTATAGGCAATTACAAGGCAAACACTTAATATCACCTTATAAAATGGTGTACAGATGTTATAAGTGAGGTTAATGCATGCAGCATTCAACAAGCATTTTGTAAAGTTTAAAGACTAAACACATTCTAATAAACTTAACATCTATTTTATCCATACCACCACACAGGTGAGCCAAACTACTTCAACCACAGGCGACAGCTTCCAGTTGTCCTGGGGGTGCTCAACCCCTGCTCAGCCCCAGACCCCACCCACCACTCCACCCCTCCCCTCAATGCCCCACTCCCTCCCTGCCTCTTCCCCCCCTGCTCCGCCCCCACTTCTTCCCACTCCCCACCCATACCCATCCTCACTCCTCCCGCTCCCCCCAGCACCTCCTGCACACCGTGGAACAGTTCCACAGCATGCAGAAGGTGCTGGGAGGGAGGGGGAGAAGTTGATCATTGGGGCTGAGGGTGGAGCTTGGCTGCCGGTGGGCACTAAGCACCTGCTATTTTTTTTCCATGGTTGCTCCAGCCCTGGAGCACCCACAGAGTCAGTGCTTATGATTTCAGCTATATATTTGTCAGTGTTCAGTTGAGGCCAAGAGACCTCAGCATGAGTTAGCAGCTGGTCTGCCAGCATCATGCTAGTCTCTTCTTGCACATCAGCAAATTCTGAGATGCAACATTGTGGGAATATGTGTAATGCTTTAAAAAGATACAGTAAGTGTTGTTACTGAGCATGCATCCTTCAATGCCAGAGAAACACTGTGGCTCTCAACCTTTCCAGACTACTGTACCTCCTTTCAGGAGTCTGATTTGTCTTGTGTACTCCCAAGTTCACTTAAAAACTACTTGCTTACAAAATCAGACAAAAATACAAGTGTCACAGTATACTATTGCTGAAAAATTGCTTCCTTTCTCATTTTACCACATAATTATAAGATAAGTCAATGGGAATATAAATATTGTACTTACATTTCAGTGTATAGTATATAGAGCAGTATAAACAAGTCATTGTCTGTATGAAATTTTAGTTTGTACTGACTTTCCTAGTGCTTTTTATGTAGCCTGTTGTTAAACTAGGCAAATATCTAGATGAGTTGATGTACCCTCTGGTATGTGTATCCCTGGTTGAGAATCACTGCTCTGGCACAATGTCTCCCTCTGCCAAACTCCAGAGCCATCATTCATACCTAAAAGTCAATGACTTTTGCATCTGGACCTAAACTTTCACAAGGTTCTGAGATTCAGGGTTTTATTACTTCACCCCTCACTAAGTCTGAGAATTACAATATTTCTCCTTCCTGTCCCTTTGCCGGGACAACAGCTTTCCCTTCCCCATTTCAATATCTGTTTTACATGCAGTAACTCCTCACTTAATGTCGTCCCGGTTAACGTTGTTTCGTTGCTGATCTATTAGAGAACATGCTTGTTTAAAGTTGTGCAATGCTCCCTTATAATGTTGTTTGGCAGCTGCTTGCTTTGTCCACTGCTTGCAGGAAGAGCAGCCTGTTGGAGCTAGCTGGTGGGGGCTTGGAACCAGGGTAGGCCAGCAGTCCCCCTATCAGTTCCCCTAAGTTCCCTAAGTCCAGCAGGCTATCAAGTACCAGGCAGTTCAGGTGTCCCTCCCCCTACTACCATGTGCTGCTCCTGCCCTCTGCCTTGGAGCTGTTCCCGGTAGCCTCCTGCTTGCTGTGGGGGGGGGTAGCAGAGGAGTGCTGATATCAGGGTGTCCCCCTGTCCCCCCGTACACCATCTCCACAGAGGAGGACATAAAAGGGCTCAGGATGGAAGGAGTTTGCTGGCAGTAGTTACTGTCTCAAAATGCTGATATACTTAAAAATGTAGTGTGCTTAGAGTGGGGTCTGCATACGTAAAGGGGCAATGCGCATCTATCTCTCTCTATCTCTGTCTCTCTCTCTCACACACACACACACACACACACACACACACACACACACACACACACACACACACGGTGTATGTCTCTGTCTCTCACACATATGCACCACCCGGCACTTTGGAAAGTGGAGGGAGTGGTGCACTCCAGTGGGATAGCGTGGGTTCATCATCACATTCAGTTTCCACAGGGAATGTTTGCAGCCACTGCCATGTGTCTATTGTGTCTCCTCCCTCCATTCGTGCTGCCTTGTAGAGTGTGAGGCTACATTAACAATTGATAACCCTTGAGAGTTCAGCTGAGTGTTACTTCATCATTTAGTAGTAAGGTAAATGAGTAATATCCCACCCTCTGACTCCACCACCTCAACCAAGCTTCACAATCATCATTGCCAGGTATTGTTTAAAACTTATACTGTGTATATATAATGTCTTTTGTCGGGCAAAAAAAAAAAAATCCCTGGAACCTAAACCCCCTATTTACATTAATTCTTATGGGGAAATTGGATTTGCTTAACATTGTTTCACTTAAAGTAGCATTTTTCAGGAACATAACTACAATGTTAAGCGAGGACTTATTGTGCTTTTATTTTAAGGGCCTGATTCTGTTCTCATTAACAACAATATAAATCAAGAGTACCCCCACTTAAGATAGTGGAGTTACACAGATCTAAAACCAGTATAGAACCAGAATCAGGCCCTTGAATCTTCTCTTTGTGAGTATTGGTATGTTCCATTACCCTTGAGGGAAGGTGGAGAATTCGGTCTTACAGAAAAACCCAAATCTGCATATTCTGAGGGGAACCTATTTTCTCTTCCTTATGAAATAAGTGCATATGTACCTCAGTTTTAGGTGAGAAATTCTACCTCATCCTCACAGATGTGTATGTGTATATATAAATGTAGGAATATGAATATTTTAGAGTCAGAAAATGTTTCACTGTGTGTTGGTACTAATATCTGTACTTACGTATCACTAAGTGTTTACACTAAGTGCTAACCATGGAGTACTAACAAAGATGATATGAGGTTTAATGAATTAATGTGTGTAAAATACTGGGAACCACAGAGGGCAGATGCTATGGAAGTGTAAAGCGTCTTTTTATTCTGTTTTCTGTCTGCGTGTGCTTTGCTTCAGGGTGAACTGCTGTTTAATGACATCAGAATTAACAGAGGGGAAAAGGCTTCTTGGGGATTCTGGCTCTACCAGACTAAAGAGCAGAGAAAGACAGAGAACAGATTTCAACAATTTAACACAGAGAATTGCATGAAGAAAGAAGTGGAAAGAGAGAATATACAGTGCCTGCCCTGTGTTAATAAGACCATGCAGTATATGTTCCGAAAGCCATATAGACACAACGCCCTGAAGATGGATTTTTTGTGTTTCTTTTTGAGGATCTAAAATCATTTGATTTCATAGAATACACAATATGACTGCATTAAAAATGAGTGCTAACATGTACATATTTATAAACATATACACTAACAAGTCACGCTGATAAAACCTGCTGTGATTACATACATTCAGAGTCAAGTTCTGCTCCCAAATAACCACATAAAATCCCTAGGGACGTCAGTGGGAATTACACATGCATGCAGAATTTCACCATTTGCCTCTGCAGTCTATATGTTTAGAACCCCTGTTATCTTTGGGGTGATGAGAACATCTTCCAGTTGGTCTTCAACCTGTCAAACCATGGGTTAAACCATGACTAGAAACTCATCTCTATTTAGCATAGCATCCTATACAGAGCCATATTGTGATTTCTGCAATTTTTATCCAGACTCATGACAACATTCCATTGTAATTTCAAAGTGCTATTGCTAGTGGTTTTGTA
The DNA here is from genome assembly GCF_013100865.1 of Trachemys scripta elegans. Taxonomy (NCBI): domain Eukaryota; kingdom Metazoa; phylum Chordata; order Testudines; family Emydidae; genus Trachemys; species Trachemys scripta. The sequence continues at coordinate 31,681,649 of NC_048306.1, forward strand.
CAGGGTGTCCATATGTATCATAACCCACTGAGTTATTTTGCAGCATAGTATGTCCATTGCAACTGAATCCCAGTTACAAATATGTCTTCTGCCATACAAATATCTTTGGATTACAAACTAGTAAACCATTGTGGATGGGGGAGGATAAAATTAAAAACACGGTACACCATAATACAAACAACAATATTAACAATAACTCAAATACCATCTATTGTATTCAAACTTCTTCAACTCACCTCAAAAATATAGATTTTTTCCCCATAAAACTTTCATAATCTACCTCTTGGACACCTGTTCCTACTGGCCATCACTTTAATGATATATAATAGTAACCTGTCTTGAGAGAGATGGATCTCTGATGATATATAGCAGCATAATAGGTTCTCAGAGCACAATGATGACATGTTGCAGCTATACATCATCAGAACAGCAGTCAGCAAGATCAGGAGTTCAGGGGATACACATGACCAGAGTACAACCATAAAGAACAAATGAAATAGAAATCCAGGGCCACTTCAGGCAACTCTGCCAATCTGTGGCTGCAAGTAGCTCCCAGATCCTGAGGCCACTACTCAAGCTAGTGTGATGTTGACTGATCATACTTCAGTGGCACATGGGAAGGAACTTGCCCTGTTTAAGGCTGAGTGACAGGTCTCTGGTGATAAGAAGTTAGGCAGCCTGGGAAATCAGAAGATCTCCCTTAAATCATAGTCCTAAATAGATTTCTTCTCCTCCTATTAAAAAGGAACTTCTATTCACTATCTTCCACCAGGAATATGTACATTTCCTATACCCCATCCAACTGAAATGGCATAGAAGTTTGGCAGTAAATGTAAAAGGGAAGAGCATTGGGATCTTGGGCCTTGCAAATCTGCTTGGACCAGCCGTTTACAGAACCCACATTTCCAAATGTAATTGAAGGTTCCAAACATGTGGCTTGAACATTTTTCTGTGGCAAAATTAACCATGCGTGCAAGTGTTTGCAGGTTCAGGGCCAAGATGTCATGTGACATACAAAGAGAGAAATCAAATTGGTAGTTTGTTTTACACACACACACACACACACACACACACACCCTTGGATGCATGTATATATATATATATATAAAGTAAGTAGATTAAGTGTCAATTAACCCCATCTGCCCCAGAAAGAAGACATCATTAATCCCCACATGTTAAGTGTAAGGCTAACCATGACATACAGAAGTTAAATGGTTTAGTCAAAGTCACACAATTATTCCAGGTTTGAAATGGAAATAAAACCCAGGAATTTTGACTCTGACCTTTTGCCTTAACCAGTAGAAAGCATTCTTGCTACTATTACACAGTTGTATATTTTAACATCTTCACAGAGTTTTTGTTTTATTCCTGTTACATGAACATTTCAGAGGAAACCAAAAGGTGAAGATGACTGTTACAGTTTGGCTAAACTGAGTTTGCACTGGTTCCTCTAGAATTAAAATTGACATCACTGGGCAAAGCACCTGAGAACATGTGAGTTTGTCTTTTATTGAAAACTGTGTGGATTTTTAAAAGTTTTGACCCAATACTGGAAATGAAAGCATCATGAGGCATTCCCTTTTCTAAAGAGAGACATCAAAGTGTTCACTTATTCATGATATTTGTCTACACTAAATGTTCAAAACATCTTCTACAGATAACACCCTTGGACCATCTAAGCTTTTTCTAAACAACTCTTATCATTGTAAAAACAACAAGGAGTCTGGTGGCACCTTAAAGACTAACAGATTTATTTGGGCATAAGCTTTCGTGGGTAAAAACCTCACTTCTTCAGGTTTTTACCCATGAAAGCTTATGCCCAAATAAATCTGTTAGTCTTTAAGGTGCCACCAGACTTCTTCTTGTTTTTGTAGATACAGACTAACACGGCTACCCCCTGATTCTTATCATTGTGTATGTCATTTAAAGGTTCTATATAGAAGGCCATATATTCCTTTGGGCCTGATATTTCAGGTGTCGTTGCATAAATTCCCATTAACTTCAGTATTTGTTGAAGGTGCTCAGAAATGCGCAGGATATTACTCTCAGAGCCTGTCTGTTGCTACTGGCTCAGGAGCAGGGCTGGCCTTAGGGGGTAGGGCTAGGGTGACCAAATGTCCCATTTTTAAAGGAACAGTCCGATTTTGGGGGAGTTTTTCTTATATAGGCGCCTATTACCCCCCACCCCCTGTCCCGTTTCCTCACAGTTGCTATCTGGTAAGCATAGGTAGGGTGGGCTGGACCACTGCCCAGAGCACAGTGCTCAGGAAGCATCTCTTGAGCAGGGTTTCCCCTCCTCCACCCACTGCTCTGCTGCCATCTGCAGCCACCATTGCTCCTACACCCCACCTCCTTCTCCTGCCTTGGCACCATCCCTGGCCAAGTTGCTCGCAACCAGGAACCTCCTAGCTGCTGTGCAAAGGGGGCGCCGGGGAAGGGTTGATGTCAGGCTGTCCCATCCCCCCACCCTTGTACTCAGTCTCTGCTGAGCTGGGGTGGGGGGACAGGGTGCTTGTCTGTGCTGTTGCTTCTAGGTCAAGAGTGGGAGGTGCCGGTGGCTGCCGCTGCCTGAACAAGCTTTCAAACGGTGACTGCTCTGCTTAGAGACACACTCCCCCCAACACACACACAGATTTCCCCCAACATCCAAAAATATTTTTAAATGGTATTCTATTATTGTTTAATAGTATGATTATAACTGTGATTGTTACTTTTTAATCTTGTGATTAATTTTTTATATATTTCACACAATATCTGAATGGTTGCTGTGCTGATATTTTTAAATGAAGATTTCAAACTTAATTTTAAAATATTTTAAACTTTCCCACAGCCCTTTAAAGTTCAGACTCCATTTCACAGATGTGTATTGTTTCACAGAGATGCAGACATGCAGACCTTTGTTTCCCTTAAAAACAAAACAAAAACACAATTTAGGCCACAATTGCCCAACTTTGCACCAGGTCCTGCAAATAGTATGGAGAATGATACTTACATCCATGTAGTGTCTGCTTGACATTAATGAGATTCTTTGTAATAAAAAGAGCTATTCCTAGTCGCATTTGCCAGATCAGGTCCTTGGATGCCTAAAATTAGGCTTTACCTATCATATGGAGGTACTGATGCTATAATCTGATTTTGTGCCCACACTGAGTCACACTGATTACAATGAAAATCAGTGCAGCTGTAACACTCCTCCTACATAGTCCAGATTGCAGGAACAGAGCTGGTCTAATTTTCAAAGAGATGAGCACCCACAATTCCGACTGAAGACAATGGCTGCAGGTGCACAGTACCTCAGAAAATCCAGCCACTTATTGACAAGTCTATACTGTGCTGTAGGTGCCCAACATCATATACCTATCCAATACTGACAACTTTAGCCTTTATATTTAAAAGATATTCTCTTTTGGTCAGACTGAGTTCATGAGCTTATGTTCATTTAAAATGTGATGAAAAGATAAGACATGGTTTCAAATTAAATACTAAGGGTCAGTCAGTGAAGAACAACCTTTTAACTATTGGCATATTTCTTTTGGTCCTCATCCCTTGAAATATTTTGATTTATGCACAGTAAACCTAACAGGAGCCAGCGTATTTTCATTCATCTGGTGGATTTATTTCCATATAAACAGGAACTGTCTCTCGCCCCCATTTCTCCATTTATAAATAAATAATAATACACATGCTTATAAATTCTTTCACTCTCAAGCCTATATTTTAGGGTACATATATTTTACAGCTTTACATCTGTCTGAATAGATTTTCTCCGAAAAGTTAACAGAGAGCAATAAAATGTACAGATTCAAAAGTGCCGTAAGTCATGTTTAACATCACATATTACAATTCATGGAAATCTTGATCTGCTTGCGGATATTTCACAAGCAGGAAAAATGGGTTACATTCGCTGGATAAATTATTTGTTGAAAATTATTCCCTCTATTCTAGTGTAAATATTTACTTCCTCTTCTTATAGTCTGTGAAGGTCTATTGCAATTGCAAACAACATATAGCCCAGCCATGTTACAGTGTAACTAAATTCTATTCAGTTATGCCCCCACATATTGTACATGCTGTTGTGAAACAATTTCAATTGTACATTGACAATATTCATTAAATTACATTTGGATCAGTCGTAGCTGAAGAATGTCAATACTACAATTCTGAGAGGGACAACACGACATGAACATGTACATTTGATTGCTACATTGGTTATTAAATGCAAAATGCCACAAATCTCGGAGATGGACCTGACTGCTGAATTTTGCATTTGGTTCATCTAGTTGACTGAAATCAGAGTTAACTAAACATCTTTTAACAACATCGTAGAAGAGCATTCATTTATCACTGTTTATTTCAGAAATGCTTGAAATATGAATTCCTGAAAGATGCTTTTGATTCTCTTTGCTGGTTTCAGACAGAAATAGCTGCATAACAGTTGCTTAAGGCTACAACTTCACACTTTAAGTTTCAAATGTTTCTATTTCTCAGATTATTCTATTGCAAACATTTTAGAGATGCCCGCCCCCTCCAAACAGAACTAGGGGAATTATTTATTGTGAGCAATGGGCCTGATGCACCACTGAGTGGTTGCAGTGTTACAGCAGTACAACTTCATGGACTACACTGGAGTAGCAGTAAAGTCTGTTGTAATTTGTGGTGAATCATAGCTAACAAATTTTTGTTTAATTCTAAAACTAAATTATTATTATTTCAATATTTGACCAACTCCTTAGAAGGTTGAAGAATATTTGGTGAATAATTTATCTGATGTAATTTTTTTTCCTATTGATACATATTGGTAAAGAATTGTTTTCATTTGCCTCTCAAATGTACTCTCCACCTAACTTTTGGAGGTCATCAGTGTTTCTGGGCAGCTGTTTTTTATTTTTTTTAGCCAAGTCCTCTTCTAGCCTTTGAAATGCAAATACAATCCCACTGTTAGGTGCTAAATATTGAACAAAAAGAAAGGTTTGTGTTCAAATGAAAGCTGGACAAAATTTTATATTGTTCCTCTCCACATGCCATGACACCTTATTCCTGTATAGTATTACTTTCCAGTTGAATGGATTTTGATATCAAATAGTACTAAGAAATCCGGTTCTGCTATTTGAAGTCCAAAGGGAAGGTTTATGTGAAAGAATCAAATATTTTTAATCCCGCATAAGTAAATTAGTAGTTTTTGCTAATATGGTCTTCTTACAGTTTCATCATGGGCTGATAAATTTTCATTTTAATTCATTTTGATGTATAGAAGAGGACCAAAAAATAAATAGACCAAGATCAAATTTAGTATAAGATGCTTCTTATCCATGTGTTCTTTTCTGTTCAGTGAACAATGTTTTTTACTATTATTTTTCTCCCATGATCCTCTCATACCCTATACTTCTGACATAATAGACTGTAATATTGAATCCCTCTTCATGCACAGGAAACTCAACTTGTCAGTGCCAGAAGACATACAACTACTCTTAACAAGTAGAAAAGCAAGACCTACCTTTCAACCATGGTCACAGAGAAATTATGTGGGTGCAATCAAAATATAATCTGTCCATCCATCTTGAATTGCACCTGATAGGTATTCTAATATATTCTCTTGACAGCACCAAGCATTGGATTTTTTTTTTTATGGTTTTGAACTGAAATTTTTCTGACATATACAAAAAAACAAAAACAAAAAAACACCACACCACATGCAGTACAAATACTGATGCAGAAATATACATCTAAATTGTAGAAAAATTCTACCTTATTTTATTAACAGCACAAATTAAGTGCAATTTTCATGAAATATTACATACTTGGAGACAGATATTTGAATGGGCCAGGGAGCAAGGTATTTAAACTCTATATCCGAATGCAGTATTTGTTCTGTTCTTTTCCTCTGTGTTTGCCAGCCCCTAAACGATACCTAAGCTTATGGGCATACTGTATTCTGCAACAACCAATGGTTGTTGCTCTAAGGCATTGTAACGCAGACATAAACAATACAGAAAATAAATAATAGTCCATGGTGTTACCATGCCCTCTTTTATTTATTTATTTATTTATTACGTATTGCAGTAGAGCTCAGAGGCTCCAGAGGTACATCTACACTGCAGAAGGGAGTGAGTCTACAAGGCTAGGTAGACAGACTCACTCTAGCTCTGCTTGAGATAACACAGACAAAATAGCAGCATGGACATTGCAGCACTGGCAGCTGGTTGGATTATTTGCCCAAGTCCAGGCTTGGAGCCTAGAATTGGTGATGAGAACAAAGGAAGCTGTAATCAGAACATTAGAGAGAGGCTAAGCAGCAAGGGCATGAAATGAGAGCAAAGTCTCAAAAAAATGAGTGTGAATAACTTGAGTTTCATGTGGAAAGAGATGAAGACAAGTAACAGGATTCAAGGAAGGGATAATATGGTCAGAGTTGCAGAGAGGATGGTGAATATATAGGAATAGTATGGTATCGCTTTGGTGAGCTTTCTAGTGTGTACTGTAGCTAGGCCTTGTGTGTTTGTGTTTATTTAGTAAATATAGTCATTTGGGATCCTGTTTTTGTCATATTACGTGTGTTGTATAAAGATATCAGGCACAGCAGATGGTAATTTCAGCAGTCACATTTTGAGCAAAGAAGAAGGAAGACATTTAATGCAGGGAGATCAGTGGGAAGCAGGCTGTCGTAGTTGAAGTGGGAGGGAAGTAAGGCACAGTCTAGGATTTTCAGTAGAACAACTAGAATTTAAACCACTCCATTTGATTTTGGAGGCAAATCCTGTCTCTTGCAGCTAACTCTACAGGAAGGATTTGGCACAGGGAACCTTAAACAGTTTGATGGACAGATATCCTCCCACCCCAAACACCACAGAGCAGCAGTAGCAGAACAGTTACAATAACAGAGCTTACAGTAGTCTCTGCTAGGGTAATGCCACTCCCTCATATGTGGGGAAATGGCAGACAGGCCCTTGGAGTAACACCTCCACTCACCCCACCCATTTCTCACAGGGCTGCTGCCCACATCTTGCCCCAAACATGCCCCATCCTCAGTGAATGGAAGGAGCTTCCACAAAATGGATTCTGCCTTGAGCAGGTGTTTCCCATCCTGGCATCCTGCAATTTGAGCCTTAGTTGTTTCTCTGAGGATGCACCACCCATATTTTGGAGAAGGGGTTGACTGACAGCATTTTATGAATCACCTACATTTCCCTAAACATCATTTTAATTTTGAGCATCTCCACAGTCTCAAGGGGCATTTTGCAAAAAGACAGCATAAACTATCCAACAATCTCTCAGACCTGTCACGACATTAGAGCTCTGCCATCTCCTTGTGTTCCCTTATTTTCAGGCCTGTAACAGCTTAAAACAGTTAAATCTCCTTAATTGTACAGCTGTTGAAGGTAATTTAGCTATTTACTGCCCTTTCCAGAGGCTTTGGCCAGTGTTTTATTGAATTTTCCTGATTAACATCTGTTTTATGACTGCTGTAAAATAGTCATAAATAATCAGGAAAAAGTTGTCAAATAATGATTCAAGACTCCTGTCTCCCAGCCTGTTACACTGAAAGTGACTCTCTTCTATAGAGAAATCTCCCTGAGCCTTAATCTTTCTATAATACAGTATCTTTAGGATATTTCCCTGTAATTTTGCTCTGGAATAAAATAATGTAAAAATATTGTCTGTCAAGGAGTGCAATAAAAACTAAGTAGCATTTTAAATATTGTATACACAATATTACAGCTTACTTGATGGAGAGTTAAGAAATATAAAATTGGTGATTAGGGAGCTCAATATAAATATCCAAGTCTCTGGAGATGGGAAAAGGGAATCCTTTGAAGTCTACACTCTATATCACAGCAGCTGTCATTCCTGGAAAACTAGAACCACAGCTATTGCTTATAATTTAATGCTCAGAAGTGATAAGCCCTGGTTCTAATGAGGAATTGTTCTTCAGCAACCCAAACAGTACATTTCTATTGATATATAAATCTGTTGCCATTATTTAAAAAAAAATGTGTTTGACAAAATCTGCAAAATATACCTTATGAAAAGCTATTCCACAGGTAAAATCTTGTAAAGAGATTTTATGTAAATTATATAAAAATAGGCATGAACGTTTTAAAAAAAATATAAGTATAGGGTTGAAAACTTTAGCTACTGCAGGCTCCAGAACAACCGTATTCAGTCAGTATGCATCTAAAACCAGTGGCCCAGATACTCAGATACCTTCTGGGGGTAATTCAAGGAATTGGGCTGCAAAGAAGCTGGTTTGGGGTTCCTGATCCTGGGACCATCTTTAGGTTGGCCCCAGACCCAATATAGTTTAGTAAGCTTTTGGAGCTGTTCTGCCAGCCAGCAGAATCCTCAGTTGGAGAGAGCCTGGGGTTAATGATTCATTTGTGCTGCCAATGTAGTGCAAAAGAGCTGAAATGAAGAAGCCCAGTGTCTATAAACCACATCCTGCTTGTTTTAATCACACATCACCCCATTGTAGTCAAAGGGGGAAGATTCTTCTGACCTAATCCCTCTGGACTATTTGCATCATTAAGTCACAAACCTGTATTGGGATGGCACAGCAAGGCTCCAAGGCTATCACAAGGGTGGCTCTGGGCCTCTGTAGGGAATAGTGAGGAATGAGGGTTGATCCTCAGGGAAAGGGGACAAATCCTCCCCCGCCGCCCCCAGAGAACAGGACAGAATTTTCCTCTCCCCACTGCAATTCACTTCCACAGGAAAACCCACAGTTGGGTTGATCTAACACATGTTCTGTATTAATAAATACATTCTACAATTACATAAATGGTCCAAGTCTCAGTGGAATTATCCCTGACTTGCCCAGATGTAACTGTGATCAGAATCTAGCCCTAACAAACCATTCATTTCTACAAACAACACCAACCACATTTTTATGTAGTGCAGGATTCCTAAAGAAAAGGATTCCACTTCCAGAAGCTTTATGGATCCATAGTCATTTTATAGGCTGCAGAATATATATAAACAACCTTTCATGTCCTTTCCCTACTTCCTTTCTTTTACCTGCTGGAATCTAGATCCTAAATTCAAAATATGTGTCTCTGGAAGGAAGTTTCCTCTTTCCATCTCTCTTTCCCACCCCCTGCCATCTTAACTTGGTTCAAGATTACTACCTCCTCCTGATGCAGGAAGCCATTTGGTTAGATGAAGAGAAATTCAAAATGGAGGATAGGGTTTATATATGGTAAGCCCCACCTACAGGAAGCATTGTGCCAATCAGAGTCAGGTTTGGGGCTAGAGAGAGAGAGTCTGTGACTGTATATATTTGATCTTTGTAGCGGGCATTAGGGATGGCTCTGGAGGACACTAGGGAGACTTGTTTGAGTAAAGTTGCAGAAGGAAAATAACATGTCATATATGTATAGTTATTTTGTTTTAAAACTTTGTCTTATCTATGTATTGTATTTATTCATTTCCTTATACATGAACATCATAAAAATCACCTTCCTCAAAATATGGATTTTGGAGCTCTGTTTACTAGTTTCCAATTCTTATTACTGTTCAAAGTTGTGACATAAGAAGGTAGATCCTCTTCTGATGTAAATGGATGCAATTCCATTAGAGTTGAGTACAGCTTATTTACACAAAAAAATTTAGTTTCACTTGACTTGAAACTATTCACAAATTTGCCATATATTTTTGGCCAATGTTGGGGGGAGGGTCTAGATTCAGAAGGGGACTTAAGTATCATGTATAAAACAACTAAGGAAGGAGGCTCACTTATAATTTGTAGACCAATGGTGAGAACACTGACCTGGGATGTGAGCATATTGGAGTCACTTCCCCTCTGCCTAGCAAAGAGAAGGGATTTGCACTTTGGTCTCCCATGTTATGGACAGTGTTCTAATCACTGGGCTATAGGATAATCTTGGGACATGGTTTTCTTAATAACTCCTGTTGAAGCTGTTCCACGGTGCATAACTAATTAAATAATCATTGGAGCAGATACAGGAACCTGGGTCTCCAGGGCACATGCCATAACCACCAGGCTATAGAGGCATTCTCCTTCTTCTTTTCTGGCCTGCTGGCTATTAATGTATTTTATACAAAGTGGAACAGATCCAACAGGAGAGACTGTTAGACACCTAACCCAGACTACCCTGGAGCCTGAGGCTTAGGCCATTTACCTTGCAGGTAGAAGGTGAACCAACTTCAAATCCCTCCTCCAATGATTATTTATCCAGGGGTTCTCAAACCGGGGGGTCACAACCCCTCAGGGAATAATGAGTTTATTACCTGGGGGTTGCAAGCTGTTAGTGCTGCACCTCATGTGAGTAGGCTAACCACAGAGCTAAAGGTAGGTCATAGAGAATACAGCAGCACTCTCTCCTCCAGCTATTTTGTGACTCTAGCCTTTTAATAGGAATCCAAAAATCCATTTTATTTTGAATGAAATATTTTATTTCACCCTAAATAGTTTTTTTTTTTTAATTTGCCAATATTTTTCTCAATTATTGGATTTGGTTTGAGCTGATTTCTCCCCCCCCCCCAAAAAAAAACCTCCACGTAAATCAAATAATCAGTTATCTCCCAGCTCCATTTATGAGTCAGACAGCAGTAGCTCCTTCTCTGGTCATTTTGTGGATCTAGCCCTTCATTTCTTTGCTTTTTATTTTTAAAATGTCCAAAAAACCTAAATAAAAAAAATGTTTGACCCAAAACAAAGTTTTTGTTTACTTTTTCGATTTGCTTTATTTTTTCCAAATGTTTTGTTTTTTGTTTGACCCACATTTATTTCCCCCTGCCACCTCCCCAATTTTCTGGGGACTGCTGGTGAACCAAAATATCAGTTATCCAGCTTTAAGTTCTATTAAAGTCAAGGTACCCATAGCTACACCAATTCACACCTGCTATGACTCTGGCCCTGTAGGTGCTTTATTTTCTTATTTCACATGAAGTAGGGGGAAAATTCACGTTCTTACACTAAAATCTAAGTATATTAGGTCAGATTCCAATATCATGTTACATGGCAAAAATAAACATAAGAAGCATTTGTTTGAATTTGCACTGTTCCAGTAGGATCAGAATTAGTTATATACACAATAACTAAAGCATCCTAAAACAGAATTAGCTACTTATTATGGAATTATAAAATGCCGATCACTTTAGTCTGTAGGCCCAAAGAACCTTGCTCCTTCAATGCCATGCACAATTATTGTGCAAGAAAAAATCAGACAAATCTCATCCCTTTTGAGCATCAGCTCCTTGTTCTTTTTTTGGAACTTCTGAATTTAGTCCCTGTCAAAAATCAGGCAATGCACAGAGTCTCACAAATGGGAGAGGAAGGGGAAAATCAAAGCTTTAAATCAGACTTTTGCAAAGAGGTTTTATTTGGATTCAATTTTGTTGAAAGGTTCAGCTCACTTCTAATTTGCACATCCCCACTTTCGTCTAGAAATCAGGCTGGAAGGGAGAGAAATCTCATATTTCTGGCTGGGTCAGAAGACCCACAAGACTTTCATCTCAATGTTTCTTTGATAAGAATGTCCTTGATAGTTATGGAAGAAAATATTTTCTCATACCATCCCTAGCTCATATTTTTATCCTCTACTTTCCGCCTAGGGCAAGGATATGTTTGCTATGGCTGGGGTAGTTAAAGAAGTGTAATGGAATCAAACTCTTACTACTGCAGGTGTCAGCTGGTCACTCAGAGAAGTTATAATTATGTGCTGTTTAAGTCTGTTATTTTACTTGTGTAATTTTTCTCCCTTCTTTATAGTTGTGCTAATGTTGTCATACGATTTTAGCAAAGCTGTTGAGCCAGTTGAATTTGTCAGTCTGTTCCTAATCTTTTTTGACACTGTGCTTAGAAATTTAATGAGACAATACCCAATTTAACAAATGATGGCTCTGCTGTTTGCTCTCTGTTGTTGCAAAGAGAGTTGTCTTTTTCTGAATCACTTTGCTTAAAATGTCATGTGTTTAAGCTAGTGTGACCAGAGTCCTTTCTCCGCTAAGTGCTATTTCTCTGCATGACATTGGGGAAGGTACGAGAGGATGCTCTCTACACCCTGCATATTGTGATTGCAAAATAGTAACTAAATGGCCAAAGGGGAAAAAAAAGATATTTTGCTGGAGAAACTGGCTTTCATAATTCTCTGCATTAGAAACAGCTTCATTATAGTGGGCCAGGAAAAATTCATGGCATGGGCTGGAAGCTCTGTGAGGTAGGGTACCCCTCTGCCTGGGGCTCTCAGTTTTGGGAAGTTGTCACCCCCCCCCACCCCCGATCAAACAGATCAGCACACCAAAATCTGGAGATCTCTGGGCTCTGCACTGCCTCCTGCTCTCACTGACTCTCTAACTACATAGGATCTCCTGGCAGCAAGGCGCATGTGAAGCTATCTGTCCACTGACTCTAGAAGTACCCTGAAATTCATAGATTCCAAGACCAGAAAGAACAATTGTGATCTAGTTTGACCTCAAGTATAGCATAGGCCATAGAACTTCTCCAAATTAATTTTAGAAAAACATCTAATCTTGATTTTAAAATAGTTGCACCATAACTTTTGGTAAATTGTTCCAGTGGTTAACTACCCTAATTTGTCTACCTTCAACTTTCATGTTCTACCTTTCTACTGTAAAATCTCATTAATTCTCTCTGAAATTTGGTGCATTGATACAGAAAGCCAGCTCCTTCCTTCCACCAGGCATCAGAGCAACTGTCTATCATTAGGTGATTTAGCCACTACTGTGCACTCTCCTTTCACCTTCTGATGAGGGTAGAGGCCATGGAGCAGAAGATACTGTCTTTTCCGGAGATCTTTCTGCCGTTTTGCCTGGAGTCCACAAAACAAAGATTGACTCTCACCTGGCACTGCCCCTCCTGCAACAGGCCGCATGCCTGAAATTATCTCCAACTCCAAGTCGTGGTGATCACTAAAAAGGCTTCTGCTGCTTTGAGGGGAGGGTGTAATGATACCTCATATAGTATTTTGTGTTCACTACCTTTGGGTGATATTTGAGTAATATTTGTATAAATGTTGCCCCTTGGAAGTATGCAGCCAAGAAGATGATATGATCCTTCCTGGGAAGCGTGCAGGTAGTTTCTACCATTTTGTGATATTTCGAGGGCAATAAATTACAGTGGATAGAGGCCTGGAGAAGTGAATGCTGAGCCACCCTATCCCAGGATTCAACACATATTCCCTGAAATGATCATGGTTTGTTGGCACTGCCCTCTTCCTACCTTTCTCAGCCCTCTTTTGTCAAAGCAACCACTTCTGGGACTGCTAGGCTAAAGCAGAGTCTGCACCACAGAAGCATGATATTGGTCCCTTCATGGATGGGAAAGGGTTTGGGAAGAAAGGTTACTAACGCTCTCTTTCCTCCTCTTTGTGAGCCCCCAGAACACCTTACAAAATCTGCTCTGTATGTGCACATCCCTGGACATTTTATAAATCATATCAATATACATTTATAAGTAGTAACTAATGAAATCAAAGCTCACATTTCAGAGAAGAGTCATGCTTCTTTCATATCATTGTTACTGAAGGTGCCCCTCCCCCAGATCCCAAACACACTGCCTGCTTTGTGCTACTCCAGGCATGAATCACTATTTTCTTCATAAGACATCTGAATAATAATAAAACTCTTAACCTTTTCCAAATAAAAACAATAGATAGCAATGATGAGAACATCATGGGGTGATCCCCTGAGAGTCTTTTCCAGCCTCGGTAACTGACCACCACAACTCCAGTTATTCCTAGTGACCACTATGCTTTCTTATAGCCCTTGAGCAGACCACAACTTGGTGTGTTATGTACAGTCAGTAACCAGCTTCCCTCACTTACTTCTGGGGAAGGATACTCCAGGTTCCAGTCCTGCCTAACTGCTTACATAAGTCCTAGCTGCTGGGGGAGGGAGTGGTTACTCCCACCCAATTAGCTCCTCAGCTGTATCTCTACTCAGTTAATTGGCATCCTCCACCAATTGCCTGTATTTCAATCAGGTCCCAATTAATGCATGGGGTGGAGATTTGAGTGACAGGGTTCTGAGTCAACTCTTGATTCAGCATGGCCCATTATAGGAAAGTTTTCATGGGAACAAAATGGAGGCTTTGAAGGCAAAAGACAGAAATTCCACTCATAGGAGTACCCATCTCTTTATTTGGTCCTTGACACATCAGGAAACATATGAAGTTATTATTCCCAAAAAGAAATGTTCCCTTCTTTTCTCCAAATAAGATATCTTTCACAGTAGATTGAGATAAAGAGGGAATCATTGTGTATGTGCGGTGCTTTGATGAGAGTAATTTTATTGACAATATGAAGAAGTTTGGATATGAATCAGGATGAGTGAAGTAAACAATACTATAAAACAATTAGACATATATACAAATTCTTCTCTTCAGAAAAGACTATCTCATACATAGAGAGACTTCTTAATACTTCAGTTTTACCATGAAGGATATACTATCTTTAATTAAGATGTCTTTAAAGTATTCTCACTTACTATATTTTTTCTTCATTACCATTCTGATTTTTCATCCATTTCCAATTTTCTCACTAGATCTAGCATCTTTACAGACAAGTAATGAAATATTTTCTTTAAAAGAATCAAACATCTAAGACCTCTATAGCTTCAGAATAAACTTTTATAGTTAATAATTGAATCAAGGACACATTTTCATAAAAATACCCACTTTGTTCACAGAATTTAGTGTAAACAGTGGTTGCCCAATGTACGAAGGCACCAATCCTCCAAAGCACTGAAATGTGTGCATAACGTTGCTAATGTGAGTAGTACAACTGAAGTCAGTGTCTAAATTCCAAATAAATAAATGTCTAACTAGTGTAAGCAGCAATCCTGTTTGCATAAACATCTTCTTCTATTAACCAATACATGGTTGTATGCACAAAACTGCATGAAAAATGTTAATGGCAGAGAGGTGGTCATTTAGAAAATTTGACCAAAGATATTTAATGTTTACAAAGTATAAATTTTATTGTGTACACAGTAATATATTTCTGGTGTTCTGAGAAAGATACTTTTCAGATTTTGAAAGCAGCATAGTGACTGATAGCAATCGGAAGTGCATTAGATAATGTTTAACTGTTCAGAATTAAAGACTACACTGTTAGAAAACGAAAATAATACAAATGTTTGGGCCCAATCAGTTGAATAGTAAAACAGGGTTGACAAGATAATGGATAGGAAAGGAGAAATCCTTCCTACTGAAATTGCCAGCAGTTTCAGAACATTACCTGAAACTTTACACATTGATTTTAGCTGTTGTCACAAGCTGAAATAGAAGCTTATATTCGTTAGATGTCTTTTCCATTACCTAGACCCAAATGACATTTGGATGGGTTAATAGTAGCACAGGAGTTGGTCCAGGAAGACATTACTGCACTCCTGTACTGAAAGGCCTTTTGGGCAGACAATTTATTATTGAGCACTACAGGATACCTTTGCTCTGGTGCTAAAAGGGTATTGAAAGTTAATTTGGAAATGGGGTGATTTCTTTCCCCAAGATAATGAATTTCATTATAAAAGAGAAAAAGACAATGGTTATAAGTGCAACAGATATGGCAATTTCCTGCAACATCTTGAAAAAACTATTGTGAATTAATTTAAACATCACTGAATTAAGTATAAGTTTATTAGTTGTTCATTGTATTAAAATGCAAATGTTTATCTATTATTGTGGGATTATGTGGCACTTCTTTAAGGAGGAGACAGGACTAATGTAAACCCTTTAAAAAGTTATGAGCTTTAAACGATTCTTTTAAAACAATTGGCCAGACAAAGACTGAACTTTGAGTTGAGTTGGTTTCCTAAGAAATACTTAGGAGGAGGGGAATGCTCTGGGAATACATCACCTCTGGATCATCCTTCTGATGCTGTGCCTTAAAAATAAACCTGTTGTCTGGGTGATTATCGGTTCACAGTTTCTGCAGATCAAAGACCCAGAATTGGATAAAAGAGTGACTCACAGGTTTGCTTGTTCTGAGCTAACAGCTGTTATGAACTTGTGACCATAGGAAAACACCTTTGATGGGGTTTCAAGGACTGTTCACTGGCCAGACGCCTTGTTGGTATTGGGATGATCTCTGGTAAATTTATTAGTGTTTATGCAGGTTCTTTTATTTTGTTACTGTTTTCTATGTAATGCTTTTACCTTAATAAGAAATTTACTTGCTTAACAAGAGATATATGGCACCTTATATCAGTGGAAAATTACGCTGTTTATAGCATCTGAGCAGAAGGCAAAGCAGGCCTGCCTAGGCAGTCTGACATTGCTGGGGAATTCACAGTGTAGGCATGGGACTGTGCTGCCTGGAAATAACCAAGTCAAGAAGGCAAGAGACATATATCTCCACCCAAGAGAGGTGACGTGTGGGGACCAGAAGCCTGAGGAAGGGTGTCATAACATTTAACATTGATTATAGCCTGAATTAAAAACAACCATGGAATAATTATATGCCTTGCAGCTTCAAGTAACATTTGAAAGGTCCTACTGCAGGTTACACTTTGCTTGGGTCAGCCTCAATATCTTTTAAACTATTTTATGAGGTGATGTCAGAGAAAGTTCCCATTTCAGTAGATAAAGTCAGACACAAATGTGGGCGGGGTGGGAGGTGGTGACAGGGCCCTCAATAAACAATAAAAAAAATTGAGTGCCACCGGAATGTCGCCCCTTGAGAAGTGCCGCCCCAAGCACATGCTTGGAATGCTGATGCCTAGAGCCAGCCCTGGGTGGGGAGGTGAGACGATAAATAAAAGGGTCTTGCATTTCAAAGATATGCAACGGGGGCTTGGAGGACCAGGCAGCCTAGTGGTTGGAGCATTTTATATCCAGCACCCTGCTTGGTCAAGGTGCCTCAGTCTTTAAAGCTTGGAAGAGGTAGGGCACCCAGGCCCTCCCATTCCACTGGGTTCCAGTCCAGCGCCCGGTGTAAATCAACCCCTGAGGAGGGGAGCTCCCAGAAGGGAGTCTACATCCATAACCTTGGGCTATTTCCTACTGCTCTCCCTTCAGTTTGGGGTGTGTCCCCTAAAGTCCAAGTTGTAGCAGCAAATTTTCTCTAGTAGTGCCCCCTCATGGGTCCTAGATAACATATTGTTCTGGTCCCAGGTTCCTCCAGGCAGGGCATTGATAAATTTGGTGGGTTCAGAACCCCACAAGGTCTCTGCATTTCTGCCTAGGCCTCATCCTCAGTCTCCTCTGGCCACGGAGACAGTGCTTGTTCCCTTGGCTGGCAGGGTGGTGATCCTTCAAGGCAGCCAGCTTCTACCTCTTTGTCAGTCAGCCACAAACTGACCCAGGTTCTCTCCTTTTCTCTCCTCCAGGAGGTCTGCAGGTATAAGGGATGGGGCTGTCTAGGTCCAAAATCTCTCTTTAACCCCTTCCATGTTGGTGGGTAGTTTCTCTGCTTCATCACAGACAGGTTCATAGAATTAGCATGAGTGGGATACATCAAACTTGCTATTTGCACTAGATGTTGTTAAGGTTATAAAGTGAATGGTTACATGGTATTAGTGAAGGAAAGAACTTGCAGTTCAAGAATAGGTCCATATGAAGAAGGGAGTTAGGTAGATAATATAGAAATACCTCATTTAAAACTATGTTAAAGAATAGCTCAATTAAGGATACAAGTGTTATGGCCACTTGAGATTAAGCTGAAAAAGTGGGTGGTGTTTGAACCGGAAAGATGTACATCACATACCATGATTTAAGGATCACCAACTTTTCACCTTTGATAACCTGATTCCATTTTGACTTTGAGTTGCACTGATCTACCAATGTGTAGCTTACAGTATACCACCTTTTACATTACTTCTGACTGAAGTTCTCAGTCTAACTCTAGTATTATACACTAACCATCATGAGAACCACCTTTATACTAAAAAAAACCCAAATAATTAGCAACCCAAAACTCTAGATTTTGTACAGCCCCATATACACTGTTAATGCTCTAAGTAATAATAGCAAAACACTTAAGGATAGAGAAGCTTGGGAAGGTTAGTTAATTTAATTCATTAAACAGTACATTGATGAGATCTAGATCCTGATTCTTATAGACTTACATATGTGGGTAAAGTTGCTCAAGCACACATTTCAGGATCAGGTCTCTCTAGGATATGGAAGACATCTTTCTTCTGTCAGTGGATTCTTTTTGCTAAATACATGCAGTTATTGTTGATAATTATTATTTTTGCATAAATAACTCTGTTTGCGACTTGACTAGTGAAACTCTATATAGCTGGACCATCTGGAGACCCAAACTAAAATTGGATTCCAGAGTTATGCTCCTAGGAATTTGGTCCAGATGGGGGTGCTTAAAATCAGACCACTCCAGGCTATTCTTTGAGGAAGGAGACAACTTGAAACAGAACATTTGGTAGAAGTGTTTTATAATTTGTAATTTTTGGAATACTGTATTTCAATGTATAAAGAACTGTGTGTGTGGAACTGAAGTCTGGGTTGGATTTCTGCTATTAAAAATCTGTAATGTAAAACAAGAATTTAATGTGAAGTGGACCAATTTAGTTCAGTTATGTTATTGGCAGTCTTTATGACAGTGAGCTAAGTGAAATTGTTTTCATCTCCTCCTTTTGCCTCGTTATGGAAGGTTAAAATATTTTTCATTTTATAAATATGGAAAAAGTCTGAATAAGACATGTTAATTGTGCAGTGTTGCAGCAATAACGACCTCATTATTTCCCTGTATGCTCCCATACTCAATATTCCTTCCCTGTCTCAGCTAAAAGGTGTATAGGTCCCTTGTCCCCTTAACCAGCATTGTTTTACAGAAGCTAAATAATATGCTTGTTTCATGTTCTTAAGTTCATTTTACTTTTCTTTGGAATGAACACTCCCTGCTGGAACTGTGAGATGTACAGTGGAAATGTGGTCACTGTACCATCCCATAGTATGCCTGGATAATGCAAAGGGGGCCACCGGAGGGACCAGATTATTTTTGGATTAATAACATCATTGTAAAATAGGGGCCACAATTTCAAACTTGGTGGTAAAGTTATGCTTTTTACCAATATTTAGACTCCCCCCCACCAGAAAATAATCCTGATTTTTAGAGGTGTTGAGCACCTGCAGGTCCCCTTGAGGCCAATGCAGATTTGTCTGAGTAAGAGCTAAACTGATGAAGGAACGGTTTTAGGATTCAGTCCTCTATTATGGAGGTATCTTAGCAGATCCATAGCTTATGGCTATATTGAGACCAGCACTAAACACAATAATTCTTCAGAGGACCATTCAAATTTCCATACCTTGGGTCAAAGATTAGGTTTGGCAAATGGAACAATTAAAAATGAGACCTTATTGAAAGTTTAATCTCCTTAGAGGCTCACATTTTTTGCACTTCTGAAGCTGAAAAAAACTACAGTCACTACAAACTTCACACACACACATGCTTTTTCATAACTTCCCAAAGTTATCAAATGTTATGTTAAATGCTAAAAAGAAAAAAAAAGTTATTCCCCTTATTGAATATAACTTCATCTACCTCTGCAAAGAGAAACTGACAAAACTGCCCAGATGCACCAGCTACTTCTTTTCATGAGGGCTGTCAAGCCTAAGTCCCTAGCTCCACTCCTAGATTAGTTACTTTCCCTATCTCTAGAAGGATAGGTAAGCAATCTAGGCATGTTATTTGGTATCTTATTTTCCTCTAGTTATATGATATAAGTGAAAGGATATCTTTAATTAATACATTTGAGTTGAGGTTGGGTGGAGGTGAATGTCAATTTAACTGGTGATTTCCCTGTGTTGATAGGAAATAAAACTGAGGAAATTTAACAGAAAGTATATTTCAGATTGCAACATGTTATTTAATTTGTTGGGTTCCCTCCTCCCCCGAACACTATGCCATGATGATGTCTATCTCAGATACAAAGTAAAGTGGCATGGATACAGTACAAAGTGGAAAACAGTATTCCATGCAGATAGCTACACTTTTAATACTTTAGGGTTGGTCTGTTGAAATATTAGTATCCTATTTCTGTCTACTACCGTGACTGACAACTTACCAAAGCTGTAGTTAAGTCCCAGCAGTATAGCCTGGAAGGTGTCACTTCCAGCTATAAGACTAGAGGAGGAACAAACTAGCCTTTCCTGTGCTATAGTGCCACTCTCAATGCACAAAATCAGATGGCATTTAATGAAATAATGGCTAGAAAAATATTGACAATTCAAAGCAAGTGAAGGTCTGTGTATCCAAGTACCAGTAATGTTACCTGTAAATAAAGGCTATTATGTTACATAAAGTCATTTATCCCCTTTTTGGAGTTTGGCTTTATGACACAAATAATAAAAGAACACAAACTTCAATCTATAGTTTCTCACTAAGCCTGGCTTTTCTTGGCTTTTCCTGCAGGGCATCCCTATCTCTTGCCCTTAGTTCACTTATACCCAATATTAGGGCCTGATCTGGAAGTTTGTCCATGGATTTCAATGGAAGATGGATAGGACCCCTCATGTCCTGGTGGAAATAACAAGCTGCCACTATGTCAGGAAACTTACTCAGCATCTTTATACAAGCTTTTAATTCCCGGTCACATGGTGAGTCAACAGAAGAGCCCTGCCACATTGTTCATACATAGACACATAATCACAGAGAAACATGTGACTTCTCTAATTCAAAGCAATTTCTATTATATGCTGTTTTCTCTACTTCCAATTCTTTATTTGGTTCAGATAAGCATTAGATGCTATGGTACCAAAGGCATTAGATGAAAGTGACATTTCCAGAAATCTGAATTACTCGACATGAGAATAAATGTTGCAGGAAGAATGCAGATACCCACAAGAAGCAAGAGTTCAGAGGTACCCAGACTCTTTCTAATTCATTTAGCATAGATCAATTTACAGTACAAGCTTAAGTATGCATTTAGGTCTCTCCTGAAAACCCATAACTGACCTGTTAGCTTAATCCTAGTTCTATTCAAAAGGATCTCAGAAAAGGTGTGAATTATATACCAGTTAATTCTCAAGTCTGCCTTCTGACTGTAGAAAAAAGGTTGATCACGAGCTGTTCCTTGACATCCTTCTCCTGTTAAACTTCTGAATTGTCAAAATAGTGTAAAAGTAGATGTAAAACTACTAATTATGCACTTGTTGTAATAAAACCATACAATTGACAGTGTCTTCATCTGGAATGGGTTGCTATACTGACAATATCTACTCCCAACAGGAAAATGTGCTGTATGTCAAGAACATAATGACTTACAGAACAGCTAAATATAACTTTTCTTTCTTGTCTTCATGGGTTATAATCCACATGGAGGAGTTAGCAAAATAAGACTCATCTGCAAACATATATTATAAATAACTCTTTATAATATATGCCTTACTGTAGCATACAAATCCCCTCACTTCCATGAACAGCTTACTGAATGGTGAATTGTATATGACTTTCAGAGACAATTTCTGTGATTGCTAGTCTGTATCATAATCATATACCAGAACCACTGGGAAATTGTCTCAAGGTCCATCTATTACCTCCGCATTCTGGCAATCCTACATCACAGGGTGTCATAACAGTGTACAAGATGCATGAGACTGAGAATGCGAACATGTTTAATCAACTTATTTTCATCTTCTGCATAAAGCATTTAGTCTTATATAGTCAAAATAAAGCTAAATGGCTGGTTTACTAAAGCATTACAAGAAGATACATAATTTCAAAAAATAATTCTAACTCCACTATTATGTCTTCTCTATTGCTCTTTCCTGTCTTCCTTTTCTTAGACAATTGTTTTTCTCTCTTAGCTTTGTGTTAATACCATCTCTATTCCTTTCATGAAATATATTGATGCTTTTAAAAGGCTTTGTTTTCATGGACATTTTTGCCTTATAATTCTTTCTGATTTTGTAAAAAGGAAATGTTTACCTTAGCACTCTTTAATGTTAATTTCCTTTAAATGTATGGTTTTGTTTAAAAAGCTGGGTAGCAGAGAGAGGAAATATAAAAGAGAGTAAAAAATTGAACAAGAGCATCAGAAAACAAATGAGTCAACAACTTGCCACTGCAGTATGTTGGATAACTTTTGGACCAATTATGGCCCTAATTCAGAAGAGGATTCCTATTCAGATCAGTACTTAAGCATGTGCTTAATTTCAGGTGCATAAAGCCCATAGAAGTCAGTGCAATTTTAGCAAAATGATGCCTAACGCTACTAAGCATGTGCTTAAGAGTTTTTTTGTGGCTCAGTGCCAATATTTGGAATGATGTATGTTAAGATGAGGGTAATTTCATGCTTTAGGATGCAAACAGATTACCAAAGAAGTCAAGAAGAATTTTCCCATCACATCTTTGGCTAAGGGGGTTTTGTGTGAGAAGAGGGAGTTGCTTCTTTTTATTGTGAGGCTAAATGGCTTTTGAGAAGCAGTCCCAAGAACAGCCCCTGCATCCGACTTATTAGTGGTAGGACATTCTGACCTGAGCAGCCTCCTTCTGGCAGCAGTAGGCCAATGGTACAAGGCATTGGCATTACAAAGTTTTAGCTTCATATTTCCATCATGCAGCAGCTGTTAACTCATTATTTTTTACCTCCTTCATGGGGGATCACAAGCCTCATGCTATTTCTCCTCCACAAGCATCTCTTGTGTGACTATGTCAGGACTGAAGTATGACAGTCCACATTGGCAGAACATAGAGAGAAAAACCCCTTTCAGAGAGCTCCTTTGCACAAGTCCACCAAGATGTGTGATTTATTCACTCTCCTTTTGGATGGCCGGAGCACTAACCCAGAGAGCAGGGCAAACAAAGGTAAACACTAAATTAATTATCCTACCTAGAGCTCACTGACTCATTCTGGCTCATGATGTCCATTGCTTCCCCTGTCACCTCTCCCCATTCCAATACTGCACTGGTTGTTATAGGGACACAAAATAAAGTGGTTAGAATATGTCAATATTGGGTTGTTTGAAGGCTCCCTTTTAAAGAGAATTCTTGAAAAGAAATCAAAACCCTCTCATCTAGTTTGATAGATGTTATGGCTTAGATAGATATTAGTACACTGTGCAAAGTAACCAGTTTAGGATTTCTCTTTCACTCGCTGTTTCTCCTCTCCTCCCCCTTGGTCCCTCCTATATCAAATGAAAACTGTTTTCAGTTTAAAGTTCCCATTTGTTGCTTCCCTTTGTTTTCTACTCTTTAACCACTTTTCAATTCAACAAATTACATTTTCCTTCCATTTCATGATTCCACATCCTTAACATTCACTTTGAAATGCTGGTAAATGCCTTTTAAAAAAGCCATGAACCCCCCCCCCCATAAAAAAACTCCAAACACATAACTGTTTTTCATATAATTTTGAATGTTTGTCATGGCAATGGTCTCTTCAAAGAATGTCAATATGTTTAAAGCAGTGGTTTTGGTGGACCACAGGTTGAAAACCACTGTTCTATGTTAACAACAACCTTTCGTGGACTCTCTTTGACATAATCTGTGGACCCCCAGGTGTCAGCGGACCATAGGTTGAAAACCACTGATTTAAAACATTATCTCCATTTTGAAAGCACATGCTGGCTGTTGATCAAGCTGTGCTTTTCAAAAGATTTCTCAGTTGATGTCTTAAAATGGCTTCTAAGATTTCTCTTGTGACTAATGTCAAAATGATTGAGCTGTAACCATAACCAGATGCTTTTGTTGAATATACCATCATTCTGCTGCAAAATGTAGCATACAGAAAGAAAGGACTTCTGTTTGTTTTCCAACAAAAGTCTTTTTTATATTATGAATTAACTTGGAAAAAAACCCTCTTTGTTAATTAGGACTGAAATGGTAATGCTGTCTGTTCAAATGATTTGAAACAGTAGTTGAAGTTTATAGTCTTATTGCTATGAGTAAGTATGAAGGCTCAGCAATATTTGCCTTACATTTTAAAGTGACCAGCCTGTTCAAAGTGATCACTGCTAATAATATTTATGGGAGTTCCTTCTTGTCTCTTCATTAATTTTTGCTTTGCTTTTGTTAGAGAAATGTGAGTTGGGGTGGTTGTTTTACTTTTGTAAGTGTGTCTGCATTTCAAATACAGATTTGAAGCCTCTAACTTCTTGTAATTCCACTAGAGCTAATGAAAACTGACCTGGTCAACCAGCTGGAATTTTCCATTTTTTTTTAAAGTGTTGACAGCAATCTTTTGGTCAGCTCTAGTTCAGACTATTTCTAAAGCTAACAGACATGGGACAATTGAGAGCATAGCAAGGGCCAATCATAGGAAAAGATGGTGAGCATATAGTATCTGCAACTATGGAGAATCCACTTGCCATTCCAGTACACGGAATAAAGACATTTGATCTTCAGATGCTAGAGCAGCTCTTTGGGATGTGAATCAGCTTTGTTTTCATTCTGTGGCCTGGAGAGAACAATCCTTCTACATCTCATTGAACCATGATGCAAGCATTACTTTTATTATTAATATTTATATTTTTATATGACTCTTATTTTTGTGGACATTCACTATGAGACAATTAAATTCTTCTCAGGCACTTGATCCAACAGTGATTAAAGAATGTACCCACTGGCACACCTTTGGGTGTGAAGCCTGAGTTCTGAGTCTAAGAATGGGATGCAAGGGCAGGAAAAGAAAAGAAAAAAGGTGTAAGAGTATTGTAGTGTACATTTTTCATGAGAGAAGAGGACAACTTTCAAAGCAGAAATTGACTACAAATTACAAGATTTATCCTTGCAAGTATTATGAAAAGCAGGTTCTGGTAGAGCTCTATTATTTTAAAGAGTAATTTGGGGCAGAAAAAAGGACTACTTTTTTCTTTTTTTGTATGAGGTGGGGAATCTGTTTAGTTTTGAGCACTTCTTGCCCCGCAGCTACATATCAACATAAGTACTGTACACAAGGGTTTAAATGCCTCTTATTAATAGTTGGAAACAAATCAGTATATATATCCTAAGTGTAAACACCCCGACTGCTGAAAGCTATTCCCATTCAGATCAAATGGTGACCCTGAGAAATGGGGGTATTTATGCCAAAAAAAAAGAACAGTATGAAATATTTCTAGGATTGTTACAATTAAGAAAAATGATATAAATATTACACTGCCTAAATCAGATAAAACCTACCAAATCTGCTTTTTGCAAAACATAAAAACAGAACAAACCCCCCAAAACTATTTAGTTTCTGAAACAGACATCAAAGGAATTTCTGTAATATTATATTTATTGTTAGGGGATACTAGCAAAGCTTTTTCCACTGTTGTAATATTTTCTTAATAAAAAACATTATGTCAAACCAAGTAAGCTTGGCTCATTTAAAGTTCCCACTTGGGAGTGATACATTTTGAATGTTCCTGATTACCTAAAGGAATCATATTCCAGTTTGAGAATGCACTGTGGTTTTATTTTTCATACAACTCGGTTATTTTCTGATCCTCTAACCCCATTATGATATTCTTTGTCCCTGCTATTTACTGCTATTGTTCAATAATAAATCTCCATGTACAACAATAAAACAAATCTAGTTCATGTATAGTATCTGCAACTAACAACTTCACAAAACATTTCAAAAATGTGATTTCTTTTGTGTTATATTTCAGTAATCTTGGAACTCTTATTTTTGTGCAGTATTACCACCCCATATCCAGCACTATGGATTTACCTACAATGAACTAAAAACATTAAAATCCATTATATCCACATCCACTATGGGACAATATAATAGCTTCCCTACTGTGTTTGTGTTTTCTTTTATAATGTATCCATTTAAATGCAGATGGCCCAAGACAATGAAAATTTCTTCCTCAATGTGATTCTCCTATATAGTAATTCTGGGATGGTAAAGACATTGTAATTTGTGCTTCTTATTGGGTCAATAGGATTCAAACACTTTCACATATATGATCTGTTTTTTTCTCATACCTTTTTCATATTATAATTAGTAGTTGTAGGGCTTTCATATGATGTATAAAAACAAATATGAGTATAATAATTAATGAAAAGTTGCAAATAGCTGGTAATTAAATGAAGTCCAGTGCAGAGTGACAAAAAATAGACTGGATTTGGTTGAATTACTGTACTGATGCTGGATAGAGTGTGATTT
The DNA here is from genome assembly GCF_013100865.1 of Trachemys scripta elegans. Taxonomy (NCBI): domain Eukaryota; kingdom Metazoa; phylum Chordata; order Testudines; family Emydidae; genus Trachemys; species Trachemys scripta. The sequence goes on from NC_048306.1 coordinate 31,707,680, forward strand.
GGACTAGGGCACTTCATGAAGGGGCAAGAGAGAGAAAGCACCAGCCTTACCTGCAAGTAGGTAAAAATAAGCAGGCCTATTTGCCTACTTACTTACAGTAAGGGATTGAGTGAGGGGCAGGTGCCTGTCCTCCTCCCCTTCTTACTTGCTGACTAGAGTAACTGAGACAGTAGAAGGTGGATATGGACCAGAATCGGAGAAGAAATTATGGCTCAGAGATGTGTCTGAGTCACGGTGCAACCAGCACTATTTTTGGATTTGGCTGTTTAGGTATCCCTTCTTGCCCAAAAGTAGACAAAAATACAAGCTGGGAAATAGCAAGTACTGGGTCTACATATTAGGGTAAGTACTACCCTTACTCTGGTAGTAACTATTGGAAATAATGGGACGACTTGTGACCTGCTCTAAATCCCACTGGAGTCAGTGGAGTCTGTCTCTGATTGCAGTTCGCTTTGTATCAGACCATTACAGACTAAGATCATACCCATTACAAGTAAGGGAGACAAGCCCAGCCCTGCAGGACAGGCACTGAGTGCTGGGCAGGTTCACTCACCAACCCCATCTAAAAATTCATGTTGTACACTCCCCTTTGTCAGCTATACTATATGCTTGAAAAGGCATCACGCAAATCTATGAAGAGCATCGCCGCCCTACACCCACTTGCCTTAGCTCTGTCCTTGGAGAACAGGGTCTCTATCCAGCACTAGAAAAGTTGCTGTTAAGCATGTTGAGTGCATAAGTTACTGGTTCATGATCCTTGGGAATGTCTCCAATGCAAAGAAGGCCCATGAGATCAGGCAAAGCTGTGTGACCAGATTTGTGTATGAGGTATTCTCTCTTAAGGAAAACCTCAATGAAGGCAAGATTGTGTAGAATCCACATTCCAATATTAGAAAGAGAAAACAGCCAACATTTACATAAGGTCTATTGGATCCCACCATAGTGTATATCAAATTTATATTCTGTAATGATAGTGTGAATACTTTATATTTCATTCTTCCTCACATTAGAAACAACATTTTCTATGACAGATTAGTTTACTGTGTTGATTTTTTAGAAAGGAGGAGATATAACGTTGGCGTTGTCATGTAATTAAATTCTTGACCCTTGGGTTACAATGTCAGTAATACAGATTTGCATATATATAAAGTTTTTCATCCCAAAACACTTCACTAACTATATTTATGGATCAATTGTCTAACCACTGAAACACAGCAAGAATGAAACAGAGCTGCAGTTACATAGTTTAGGATAAAAAGGTAGGATTTAATTCGGTCTACCTATTTTTTCCCCTCTTATTGGAGAAAGTGATTTGAGTGGATTTTGGCCAGGACATCAGGGTTAACACCTCTCCTTTATGAAAAGTATCATTGCATTTTTAATGACAACTAGTCAGGAACTTGGCTTTACATTTCATCCAAGAGATGGCACCTTGCAGTAACACATTGCTCTCTAATGCCATCCCGGTTCATCAGTTCTATACTGATTCAGAGGAGAAAGTGACATCTAATGAATCACTAGTGCCACTTCCCACAACACCTGAGGTTTCCCTGGAGGTCTTTCATCCAAGTATTGACCTGACCTAATCTTACTTAGCTTATGAGATCTGACAAGGTCACAACCCTAGGTAGCATGGATGCTGGCCATGCCAGAAAATCTCATTTTAACTAGAATTTTAATGAGAAAAATAGAGTTTTGCCTATAGATGGTATTCCTGGTGATAAGTAAAGACAGCATAGTCATACATTTCATTATGATTTTTTTTAAACAAAACACATTTTGCCCTTTCTTCCCCTTTCCACACATTTTGTATATTCTTAAAACTAGTTTACATGTGTCTTTCAAAGTAACTTTCCATTTGGATTTATTATAAATTTTGTTTAATTTAAACTTTATAGTATTATCCAATTTATTGAACTTTTTTGTACTACTGCTTTTTAACCCACATGATATATTGAATTTGATTTTCCCTCTCACACCAAAATTTTACACCTTTAGAACTATATTGACTTCAGTGGAAGTACTCTGATTTGTACTAGGAAGAATCAGGTCTACTGCTTATAATGTTTATGGATAAACAGATAATCTTTCAACATCTCTACTAACTCAAAGGCAAAACTATGCTATATCTCAGGGATTGGCAACCTTTGGCAAGTGGCTCGCCCGCGTAAGTACCCTGGCGGGCCGGGCCAGTTTGTTTATCTGCCGCATCCACAGGTTCGGTCAATCGCGGCTCCCACTGGCCATGGTTCACCACTCCAGCACATTCCTCGGCCCATGGTGCTTCCCGCAGCCCCCATTGGGCTGGCCCCTTGGCAAGCCACATGCCAAAGATTGTTGATCCCTGCTATATCCAGTTTTACCATTGTTCTCTATTTATTCCAAATGGGGTAGGGAGAGGGAGAGGGCAGGGAGAAACCCTCTTTCATTACACAAGAAAATTCATTATAGATGAGTAATTGAATCCTGATATACAGCTCTGTAAATTTAACCTTAACATTTTGACCAAAATATTATGCTAACATAAACTGCAATATATCGTATGTCCACCAATTCAACAGAGACAGCTTTTTCCTTTCATAAGAAGTTTTATGATTAAAGTTATATTCCCAGAGAAATAAACAAATATATTAGAGAAGAGACAATATACACTTTTTAAATATACACTTTCACATGAGGGTCATAAAATCTTTACGTCTATCATGTTTATTAATCGATTCCATTAGTTACCTACTTCTCCAATCTCAATTTCACAAACTAGGTTGTTTTTTTTCCAAATCCAGAAGAAGACAGAGTTGGACTGATTCAATCTCATCTTTCTCTCTTTTCAAGGAAACAAGTTACATCAGGTTGACTTTCCGATTCCCCAGAAATAAAAAGGATAATGCCTAATGAAATGTGACCACCTTAAATTAGCCAAAGATAATGTTTCTCCATTTTTTGCCCAATTTGTGAAACAAACATTAAATGGGTTAGCATAGCCTCTCAGACCATGTGCAGAGTCCATTTCAGGAGTGTACAGAAATCCTATTCTCCTCTCCATGAGTATGCAGAGATTGATGAAATCATTTTACTTATGACAAACACATAGCACAGAAAATGTCTGACACAGTCTAAGCTTCATCAGCTGCCGTGATAATTTTTCATGCTGACAATCACAACTCATGCTTTATTTCTTGCCAAAGAGAAATTAGCCCAGCTTTAGAAAGTAACACTACCTTCCTGTTTAGAAGTATCTATGTGACTTTAAAAACCTCTCAATGCCTGCTGGCCCATTATATTGTAACTCATATCGGGCCTGACACACTCACTGCCCGCAAAACATTGTTGTCATAATAGGTGTCCAAAAAGTATCTTGTAAAATGGTATATGTAAATTGGTGACACACTGGTCAGGTATATCATTTTGTGATGCATGTCTGGGTTGGGTTTAAAGAGTTAAGTATGTGTATGATGGAAATATGTTTTTAAAATGTGTTTTGGAGGCAGTGAATAGCTCAAGCCTGCACCAGACAAAGGAATATGGAATTACCTGTCTGGATTACAGTCAGAGGTCAATAAAAAGACATTTACATATCAGGTAAACAAACCAACCAAGCTAACAAATGGTGGAGGAACCAGCTTAGTGAGCACACTGTGGGACACAGTCTGCACCCCCAAGGAAGTTTTCCTAGGTCTTGAGCAGAGACAATGGACTTCAGAAGATATAAGGGGAACAAAAAGACATTCTAGTTATCTGGCACTTAAGGGCATGGAGAACGGCACCCTCTGAGCCTGTGAACGTGGATCCTCTTGGACTGAAGAGCAGGAGCTGCTTATAATCTGCTGTAAGTGAGAAACTCTTTAGGCAAAGATATAGGTTGCTAGAATTAAGTTTAAGGTACTAGAAAACCTGTTAGTTTTGTTTAATTTGTAAAACTTTTCTAGCTCTTTTATTCTTGCCTGGTATCACTTAAATCTACGTTATTTATTAATAAACTTATTGTTGCTTTATTTAAAAAAAAACTTCTCACTGCTGGTACATTGAATAAAAAGTAAATCCTCATTTAAACCAACTGACTGGTGTGTACATTGTCTCTTTGGAGACAGTGAACTTAATTTCTCTGAGTGGCCAGTGGAACAGACTGGACACTACAGAGAGACATCTCTGGGAAACTCAGGAACTGGGTTCACTGAATGTTAACCTTGTCTTGCAGGTAAGACAGTCAGAGTTTCAAAGAGTTGGCTGGTGAAACGGACAGTCTAATCTCCAGCAATGCTCACTCTTGCTAAGGCAGAGGGATAACAGAGTGGCTTACAGTTCTGGTCTGCCTCAGGAGAAACTCAAGGTCTACATTACGTATCTTACAGGGTAGCACACTTTCATATACACATATTGTGCATAAACTGTGGTGGATAGGAATTGCATACTTCTGGAGAACTTTACTTTCAATATGATAAGTGTATTTTTAGGTATTTTCTTGTTTAAGACTTAATTCTGACACCTTTACTCATGCTGAGTAGTACCTAAGTCTGCAAGTAGTCTGACTGATTTCATAAATTCAGATAATCCCTCCCAGTTTTTTGCATTGTAGGTCTCCCAGACAGTAGGGGCTATAACCTACATGGACTTGTGCCCACTTCTCCAGACTCCCTGAAGACTCCACCATAGATCTAGTATCTAGCCTGGGAGAAGGCTGATGGAAGGAGTAGGCAGTCCAAGGGCAGTGTTAGGAGGCATACACAGTCCCTTCTCCAGCCCCACAGAGATTTCCCCAGAAAGGAGGATGCAGCCAAAAGCCATGTTAGTTTTTCCAGTCATCCCAGGTGCAGCTGCAATCCAGGGAAACACAAGTCTACTGGATGGATGTGGAGGTGGAGGGTTTCCATGTGGATGGGCTCATAGAAGACCCTCCAGGTTTGGGGGTAGGCCCCATGTCCTATTTTGCAGTTGGGAGTTCAGCTCCTTCTGACAGATAAATCAGGGGCATCTCTAAGTAAGGCTGCTTGTGGGGATTTTCATCCCCAGAGCTCTGTCTTCCTTGTTTTATTGCAACAAGGGGTGATTTGAGCCTATGCCACAGCATAGATAAAGATAGCAGAATAGGGTTCTCCATGAGCAAAGTCTGTATGCTCACTCCAAGGCAGAAGGAAACATAACCAATGCTCCAAGACACTAACAATCTGAATTAGATAGACAATATGGCTGAGACATGCAATGCACAAGTTGACCAAGTGAGGTCACATCTCAGTGTGGTGAGGATAACCATTATATTACTGGGCTGATAGGCTACATAGGAGAAATGATTTTGTGTACAGGCTGTCATCTTAATTCTGACTTCTCAGAGCTTACTTTGAACAGCCTAAATAGCCTACAGGGAGCTGGAAGAATGGCTAGTGCAAAAAACTGAAAGATAGTGTAAATAAATAAAGTGGGATCTAGAACTACCCTTGTTTATTCTGTGTAGTGGATATTAACATTCTGATGACTCATTTTCATAACACATAATAAGGAAAGAAAATGTCATAAAAATAAAAACCTTCACAAATTATCCCATTCTCATTATAGGTTTCAGACAGTAATTTCACAAGCTTCCAAGGGATTAGGAATGCTGTCTGTATTTTGCTCTTCTCTCAGCTGTCAATTTTATTGCACATGATCTATGGTTGATGGCTCTCTATTCAGGGGCGAGGTGGAGAAACCTACAAACAGAAAAACCACAAGTCAGCAGTTTTAACATGGAGATTCCTCAGTTTGACTATTAGATAAGATCAGTGTGCACCTATGAAGTAGAGATGATAAACTACCACATTTGGGACATACAGCCCCAAAGCTAGCATGGAACACAAAGCCATACCATCCTTCCATGGACACGCAGTATATGGACGTTGTCCTCACCCTACTGAATTGCATTGCTAATGAATCAAGTTGCATGCTCTGAATACAAACTGTGAATTAAATACACAAGAGGTGGATTGTAAAAATCCTCCAGAGCTGACCATCCTTAAAGGGAAACACAAGTCCTACTTCAGGAGTCAAACTCTGGCTGGCCCTGCACAAGTGAGCCAGGGTGATGATGGCACATAAGAATCTATGCAGGGACCTGTTATAATCCCTGTGGAGAGCACAAGGATTTTTTTAGTCTAGTGTCATTATATTGGTGCTAGCCTTACCATTAAGCAAGGTCATGGCCCACACCATCCACATGAGCCAGCATAGCTGAAATGGCATGGTGAGGGGGCGAATACGCTGCATCCAATAAAGAGATATGCTTACAGAGACATTCTGGTTGAGTCAGATAGAATGCTGCTGGGGATCTCTCTGCTCATGTACAATCCCATCTCCCCCATCCAAGGCAGGCTGTGGCTTTATACCTATGAGATAGCCTTGTGCATACTAACTCTGTCCTAATTACTTAATAATACCATCTTTCAAATCACATTCTCTAACTTTTTAAGTAATATCTTGCAAATGATAATGTTTGAATCTTCAACAAGCTGTACAAAATCCAGTGTGGCTTGGTTCAGAATGATTTGGTGGTCAACCCCATGTTATTTATGATCTCATAAACTTAGTCTTCTCTTTTTATCTGTTGGAAAATGTCAAGATAGACTTGGCAGGAGGATATGGAAAGACAATTTTTACTGTAACCATAATATCCAGGGTTCCACTTCAACCTATTTCAGTTATAGAGGCTGGTGGAAATTAAAGGCAGTGCCGGACACATGCAAGTTGGAGAGGTTCAATTACCCCTCTACACTGAAAAGGCTTAATGTTTATTACAGTCAAGTAGAAACATAGTGAGGGCATCATACTGAGCAAGAAATTGACTTTTGAGCTAGTGCTAATGGTTAATGTACTTTTCTCTCACAGTGCGAACTTATATATATATTTACACCTCCCCAGGCCTTCCCATCACACCATTTGGAGGAAAAGAATGTTTTCAGAGACCATAAATTATGGTGATAAATGTGAGCCAAATATCTCAGTACATCAGTGTGACCTGTTTCCAGGAATGATACAATGTTCATAGAGAATACTTAGTCTTGATACCACCATGATCTTTGATTTCTCCTAATTTATTGTAAAACCAAAAATGTGGTAGTTGTAGGTTAGATAGGGCCAGAATCACACTGCTAACACAGAGTCAGAGTGTTTAGTATATATTAGACTTTCATCCCTAGGACATTTGTATTATTGTATATTGTCAGATGTTCAGTGGTTCCATAGCCAAAGAGTACAGGCAAGGAGCAGCTCTGATAGATGCTAGTTTCTGGCAGGAATGCTTCATAGGTATGATCTCAGATGTTACCCATTCATATCTGAGCATATCTAAAACTTTGTAAAGGATAATGTTTAAGCTGAAATGTTCAACTGCACAAAAAATATACACCTGAGTTAAGACTATTTCCAATGTATAATTTTTACCAAAAAAAAAGGAAAAAGCTTAATTGCATTGGAAACTGAAGCCAAATTCAAGGAGATAGCTTCCTCTGTTCTACTCTAGACCTAACATACTCACTGGTCACTTTCTACCAGTCTCCATACAGCCTAAGGGACGCGCAGATAGAGGTTTTACAAGGAATTGAGAATATTCTAATGTAGGAACAGGATTTTATAATTGTACTATCAGAATTAATGTATGATTTGATTTCATCCTGCCTTTTTGAATATCAGAAAGGAATGACCCTCTGGGACTATGGGATTCTGTTTCCCATACACATTACAAATCAGGCCCCTTTTAATTCTTTGTTTTAAGGTGTAGTTAGTAAGAGACAGGATCCTGTATTGTGTCTATGTTAAGTAGATTAGAGAAACGTTGAAGGCCTGGGCCCCAATGTGAATTGTTTTGATTATAAGATTTAGGAAGGCTTAATTTACAATGTCTTTTGCTCAATATAAAGTGCTTCTGTTTGTATTCTCAAAGGTCTCTGTAAAATACTGTTTGTGTGAATGAGGAATGCATGCATCAGGAAAAGATAAGGTGTGAAGGCCATAGTTAACCAGATGGTCACATCCCTCGGCCCGCGCTGTTTCCCGCAGCCCCCATTGGCCTGGAGAGGTGAACCGCGGCCAGTGGGAGCCACGATCGGCTGAACCTGTGGACGTGGCAGGTAAACAAACCGGCCCAGACCGCCAGGGGCTTTCCCTGAACAAGCGGCGGACCGGCTTTGAGAAGCACTGCTATAAACAGGGCCGGCTCCAGGCACCAGCTTAACAAGCAAGTGCTTGGGGCGGCCAAGGGAGAGGGGCGGCACTTGCGGCAATTCGGGGGCGGCAGGTCCCTCACTCCCTCTAGGAGCGAGGGACCTGCTGCTGAACTGCCGCCGCCAATCGCGGCTTTTTTTTTCCCAATTGCCGCTGCCGATCGCGATCGCGGCTTTTTTTTTTTTCCTATTTTTTGCTTGGGGTGGCAGAAACGCTGGAGCCGGCCCTGGCTATAAAAGATTTTGTGTGCTTCTTATAAGTATAACACTACTGTATTTAGCCTGACATTTTGACACCCAAAATCCCTATAAAGCCCTGATTCTCATCTCAGTTATGCTGGTGTAAATCAGGAGTAACTGCACTGGCATTAGTGGAATTACAGCAATATAAAATCAGATCAGAATCAGGCTTTTGCTAACTGCTGCTTATTGCACCTTCCAGTGGTGAAAAAAGGCAAGTGTTCAAAGTAGAAATTCAATTTGTATTTGCTCCTAGAAGGAAACAGACCACAAGATAAAGTGGATATCTGCACATATTTCAAGAATAACAGAGAACTGATTACTTCCTCACACACCCCACCTCCAAAAATTTTGCCACTTTGGAAGTTGCATAATGCCATTTCCTGCTTACTTTGATTTTCCTATTGCTATTTCTATTCACTTATTTTAAATCTATTTGTACTAGTGGCTGGATTTTTCTCATAATTGCTGTACAAGCCACTTACCATTTTCATTTATAATTGATCAATATGCTTACTATAAAAGTCTTTACAGCATGCTGCACTTAAATGTTAAGCTCTTTCAGGGCTTATTTCTCTGATGGTGAAATTAGCATTATTGTTAAGTTATGGTATTAGTGGTTTGTGTTGTACAGAGCAGTAGTAGAGGAGAATAGGTGTACTATAAATTAATGTAGAATTATATTTGCTGGTTGAAGCACATGACTTCAAATTTGCATTAGTGTCAGTTCTCAACTAACCCACTGTGCAGCGACAGAAGACTCATCCCTTGTTATACATTGTCAGCCTGCTGTGTCTATTCTGGGCCCACACCTTCTTCCACTAAAATCACTGGAAAAAAAGCTCCCTTTGACTCAAGTGGAAGCAGCACCAGGCCTTCTGTGGCTAAAAGGATAGTTCCAGTTCCTAGCAACAGATAAAGAACCAGATTGTCTCTGGCCTCGTGAAGGTGCATAAAGGGGACACAGGATATACTTGCTATATAGACTTGATGGGTGAAATCTGGGGCCAACTGAAGTCAATGAATGTTTTGCCATCGGCTTCAGTGGGTCAGGAGTTCAACTGGTGTGACGGCACTGCCAGAGGACTGTTGGCCGCTGGCACTGCCAGAGGTGCTAGATTTCCTGAAAAGGGTGGGAGGGCATGTCCTCTCGTAGAGCTGGCCAGGGGGTAGAGGGAAGAATACGTGATGCTGTCTCCCAGGCTGGCAGACTTGTCACCGCAGAGCAGACCTTTCCACACACCTTCTAGCTGAGGCTGTAGATTGTTGTCACATACTGACAAACACAATATTTTTAAATGAAAAATATTTGTGTGCCACATTTGTGTTTAGGCACATGGGAAAAGTTTCACTTCAGTAAATCTTCACTTTGGTTACCTTTAGATTCTGAAGTGATAAAAGACCAACTGGGGATTACTCTTTTCTTCAGTTAAATTTGTATAGTGCTTGCTTGAGGACAAAAGGTTTTTCTTACTAAGCTAATGTTCCAGTCAGGATTCCACTGAAGTAGCTGTTTCATGATTTTGTTGTTTGCTTTTTAAAGAATCCTGACTATTGCTTCAATAATCTTCAAAAGTAATTGAAATTGATTGTTACTATGTAAAACCTGTAAACAATAAACAGCAAACAAGAAAGGACAGGGCAGTATGTGGACATTCAAATACAGTTAAAAATAAGGAAAAGTACTTTAACTGGAAACTGCTGATGGCCTCTTGTTTGCTTGTGACCAGTACACATGTTGTATCCTTTTGTTTTCATGTAGCCTATTTTTAAGTAGGTGCTTCTGCTGCATAATGAAGACACATAATTCTTGTGCTTATTTTCAACATGATCAAGACCTGTAGAGCAAGTACTCACTGGTTGTGCAATTATGTCAACACTGAGCATTGACCTTGATTTGTAACAGGGCCAGCTGCTAGAAAAGGTGATCTTTAATGTCATTGACTCATTACATTAAATTAATTTTAACTGAAATAATAATGGGTGAATCAGCATACACTGCAAAATTTTAGGAGATCTAGGAGAATTGTAGATAATTACAGTTTGGAACTGTTTATTTGAATTAGATTTCAATCTTTCTCCATTGGTTTCAGTTACCAAAAAGTGAACTTTTCTCCAAACAATAGATCAAATTTACTGGTGAGGTAAAGGATGTAGATGTTGCATATTGGCTGTCAGTGATACAGTAGTGAAAAATTCTTACACCATTTAAGCATTTAGGGGGCATACAATAGGAAATAGAAACAGTAGACAAGCAACTAAGAGGAATGTGTAAGATAAAGTAACTGGGATTCTTATTGGGTTTTTTTCCAAACCTGTTACACTGTATTATCACAGTTCATGGCAAGTATATCTGTATTCCCCCGATGGACCACCAAGGACACCCACTCTATACACCCAGCTCCTCAACCATCAATTGCCTTGGGCAAAGATCCCTCTCTCTCTCTCTCTGCTGACCATGGTTTTTCCAGAATGCATAATTCCCTGCCTATACTGTGATGTTTGCATCAAGCCAGACTGCCTAAACAGACCAGCATCTGCACTTCATTTTCTCTTCAAAGGCTATGAACAACATAATTACTATAGACACAATAGGCCAAAGTGTTTCCAACCCTTCCCAGGAAGCACTGCCCACCGGCACCCCCACTCTTCGCCCCCGGACAGAAGGTCCTGAACATTTGTGGGATCAGAAAGAAGTCCCTGAGTCAATTTAAACTCTATTTATCCAAAACACCTTCTTTTGCATGTTGGTCTCCAGATAATGCAGTTTGAATTAATATAGGTGAGCCTCTCAACGTGGTGGTCCCTCTCTGGAGATGTTACAATTGGAATGAATTTGACTTATCGCCTCCACTGTTCCTAGCTCCTGAAGGAGACATGGTCACCCTCCCCCATGGAATTGCATACAGTCCCTGGCTCACATTGATAAATAAACTTAAAACAGGATGTTCTCCCAAAGATATTGCAGGAAATTGCCATAAGGGCTGCAGGACTAGGCCCAATATTTGTAAATTCATTCCCTCTTACTGCAGTGCTTTTCAAGCCTAATTTTTAAATAATAGAAACAGGTAAAGAACTGGAGTTTGTCTCCAGCAGGATTTCTGGTTGGGTGCCTTAACATAGGCTTGGTGTACACTTAAAACAGAGATTGCCATAGCTATGTAGGGCAGGGGTGTGAAATACCTACACTCTTGACTAAAATAGCTATGATGACAAAAGCCTCAGGGTGGATGCACCCATGGCACTGAAGAGTGCTTCTGATAACATAGCTAGCATCATCTGGGGAGGTGGTGTAATCCGTGTCTACAATAAAGGCTATGGCAAAATATCTATGCTGGCATAAGACATTTGTCCAATATATTTAGGAGATGTTTATCTTCTACCATTTTGCATATCAACTAGAATTAGAAGCTTTCTGGAGGGAATGGGAAAGAGAGGCTGGGGAAGGAAGATGAATAAGAAAGAAAATAGAAGTAAATATAGTAGTTTTAATGCTTAACATTTCATAAAAATAAAAATAAAAAAGTTAAATCAATTCCAGTTGCAAAAATTCCCTGATTTCAGGTAGTGGATATTCAGCAGATACTATAGGTATGGTGGTTGCCGGCACAAGATACATTTGGCTTTCTATAAGAATGCTAGAACATGCTACTGAGTTACACGTCCTTACCAGAAACCTTAATTTTCAACACCAATTTCACTCAGTGCATACATTTTGTTAGAGGCATAATAAATCCAATTCAGGGCCACTTATATATATAGCCCACTTGGGATCATTTCTTGTCCTGTGAGAGACAGATCCTTTTCAGTGCTGAACTAAGAAGCAAAGACCTGTGTACAAGTACAAGTACGGAAAGTGGAAACATATGCTCTTTGCAGCCCGTTATTCCTCCTCTGAAGGAAGTAGTGGAAGGGGTGAATGAGAGAACCAAGGAAGCACACAGCAAAACAGATTTGGATTTTGGAGGGAGCAAAGAGCTCTCTGAAGCTTCTTGCTTTCATTCCGCTTCTCCTCCAGCCAGCATGCTATCCCCAAGAAGGGGAGAACAAAGAAAGAAAAGATTATAAATGGTCCCACAACACCAACCACCTTTGGAAATTGCTAGCTGATCTACTGTCCCATCCATGGAAATTTGACCTGACCTGCTCTGAGGAAGTGTCATTGCTTAGACACTCAGAGCTATTAAGTGTTCTGGGAAGAGATCAGCTCACAGCAGGGTTTGAGTTGCCACTCTTCCTGAAACACTTAAATGATTCCCATATCCACTGTAGCTGCTTTTGTCAGTATCTGAGGACATGACCCTGAAACCATGTGTCTACAGAGCCCTGAGCAGATGGAGAGCCTGGCCAACAGGACCTTGCTGTGTAGAGGACCCTGTCAAACAGCCTGAAACTCTACTTAGGAGTTCTGTGTTGGACTGCATTTATAAGAATCTGAGAGCTTGCTATTTCCATTACATATGGAAATCTTACGTTGTTTAAAGCTGCTTCCCATGTCAACTGACTACATGTGTCTGCCAGTACTGAACACGGGGAAAAGCAGATTTCTAAGAACCTTTAGCTGTACTTGCATTTTCTAGCATGATTACAAGGGTCGCCTTCTTATGCTTCAGGGATCTGGATGAATGGACCTCCAAAAATGTACTCTCAGTTTCACTGTTTGCTTGGTAAGATTGATTCTCTGTTTGCTTTACCCAAGTATTCCTTTTCTCCTTTTGTTATAATCTTCCCCCCCCCCCCCCCCCCACACTGCCTTGTGCTAGGAATTCTTACTGTGCAGTATGTATGCTGACTGATTCATTAAGCTCTTAGAGCCGTTTGTTAATTATATTGTGTATTGGAAGTCATCCTGGAGGCAGAGTGACACCCATTGGTATGTGTCCTCATGAGAGCTAGAGACACTATCCAATAATATCAGGTTATATTGAATCCCATTGACAGAGACAGACAGTGCCTGAAGTCACTACCATTCTAACTTAAGAATCCTGCTCCTCAAACACTTGCTTCTACTGCTTAGTTCAGCGGTTCTCAAACTATGGGTCAGAACCCCAAAGCCAGAACCCAACTGCCTGGGGTCAAAGCCTGAAGGCTTCAGACCTGCATGGTGGGGCTCAGGTAACAGGCCCCCACCTGGGGTTGAAGCGCTTGGGCTTTAGCCTCCTCCGCCCAGGGCAGTGGGACACGGGCAGGCTCAGGCTTCGGTCCCCCATCCTGGGGTCCTGTAGTAATTTTTGTTGTCAGAAGGAGGTCACGGTGCAATGCAGTTTGAGAACCCCTGGCTTAGTGGGAGAGGGGTTACATATAGCTTCAAGATTGTGGCACAGCAAAAGCAAGAATGCAGTAAATGCTTTAAGGAATACCTTAAAATGTAATCTACATTAGATGCAGGGAACACAGTTCATCATACATTATAGATGGAGATATGACAAAACCTTAGAGCTCATTTTTTAAACCTGTCATATAGCAAAATGCTTGATTTGCAGGCACTCATTACTTCAGTGTGACAAAATAGTTCAGATCAAACTCTTCAAATAACTGCAGCAATAACTTTAAAAAAAAGTTAATTATTTTTTTCTCTTTTACCATAACTTTTTATACTGCTAGGCATATCATGACTCATGGAACTGTATGATACAAAACACTAATGCTACTTCAGCTAGGAGGAGAAAAGAAAAGAAAACCTCTCTTGGTGGAGTCTAATGGAGCCTCTTGGTTGACACAGATCTGGCTAACCTGAAGAAAGGGCAAAGCTCTATTTAGCTGATAGGAGCCCACTGGCTTGAGTCAAATTAGGAGAAGACATTGGGTTGCTGGGGTGAACCTGACCAATGGTAATGAAGCTATGGAGAGCATTTGGTTGGAGGGAGATAGTGGCTGTCCTGGGAAATTTGGCTAATAGACTGGAAGGACTATGACTTGGCCCATAGGGGACTAAGGTAAGAAAGAATACAAAGAAGTAAAAGAGAGACAGGTAAAGAAGAAGACTGGAGTGTGGAGGAGAAGAAAGGCATGGGAGATGCAAGAGACAGGGTGAACAGAGGAGGTGAAATCCTTTCCTGGCAGAGGGCCAACACAACTTAAGTGAGAGGTTAAGTGAAGTTTAACTGAAAAATATGCCTTATGTTGGCTCTCTGCACAGGGATGGATTTCAGCTAGCAACAGAAGAAAAAGTTCTAGACAATAAAGGATAAAACATATAAACAGGAAAAGAAATGACATTTAAAGTGCTAAAGTAAAATATTGAAAAGGGCATTGGTAGAAAAAGAAATGAGAAGATAAATAAGTAAATTAGAGGAACAGTTAGGAACCCCCAGAATATGAAACAAAAACAAAAACAAAAACACCACAGCCCATAACAGAAGAGAGGAAGAGCAGCAATTTAGACAAAACAAACAAACAAACAAAACCCCCCACCACTTCAGAAACTGGGAAAAAATGAAGAAAGAAGAGAATAAAAGTCAGAGTCATATGGACAATTTGTTTTTAAATTGACCGTATTAATTCACGTATCATAGAATGTTACACAATTTTACTCACATTGAAAGAGTGTTGTTACTTTTTTGAATGTTTCCCCACAGTCTCTTATACATTGCCTGGTTTGAGGAAATAAGTCTGAGTGGAGCCCTCACTGACAGACTCAACAAAAAAGCCCAATGTCTTCATGAGCTGTGAAAATGAATTAACTCTTCATCTGCATTCTGCAGACCCCTCCCACTACATCAGGGTTTGGGATAGGTTGGTGGGGCAATGTGAGGTAACTTGCATTGGGCCTGTCAATGCAGTTCTCTGGATAAACAGAACTTCAAGCTGATACCTTTTACAAACACAAAGATCCTGTAACAGGAAAGAAGAGATGGTGAGAAGGTCTGACTGAAGGCAAATCATGCTTGTCATTTCCACCTGCTAAGAATAAAGGACCACATTATGATATTCCCTCTATATGTTAAACAATACAGAAGACTAGAGTGACTGCTGGCTTTGTCTCCCTTCTGGGCTCATCTGTTAAGTTCTGGACTGTGAAAGGAATGTTCTTTGATCTGCTATTGTGTGAAACAAACATCTTCATTTTTGCCAGATACAAAAAAAAAAAAAAAAAAAAAAAAAAAAGAGAGGGCTTAAATGGGATTTGAGTGATACCTGGGCTTATCCTGGACCTCTGCACAGAGGTGGACTTCTATACTTGAATGCTATTTTCTCTAGGATTTGATAAAAATATATTTAAAACCCTATTTCTCTGCCCTGGAGTGGAACAGAGACTACACAAATAGCTGCAGTATATTGAAAACATAGGTAGGTAAAACGCTAACCTGAAAATGTCTTTCTGATACAATAATAAACTCTTCATACTTTAGAAATGTTGTTAATGTGAGACCTTTGAATCCAATAATGTATATACCCTCTAATATAAGCTACAGAGAGATTCAGTTGTATTATTTGGTGTAGATATACTAGAATGTGCTGATCCATTGTCATTCATTTTTACAATGCTACAGTTTAATATTTTTGAAATCTTTGTAATAGCATGGCAGTGAAGGACATAAGCTGATAGTACCCATTTCCATGAAGGGGGGAAAAAAAAAAGTAAAATCCATGAAAATGACTATTTACAAGGAAAGGGTGAATCTCAAAATGTTCTCAGAACAGGTTCATCTAGGGAAAAGTTCAGAAATGATTAGATGCATCTGCAAACATCATTCTAATTATCCAAAATATTTTGGACCCCACCATGCTAACTCTTTTTATATAACCACAATCCTTCCACTATGTCCAGTTCTCTGTGTGGAGTTTTTGGATGCAGGGCTGGTGCGAGTGGGTTGCTCTGACTCCCTAGAGAATATTATTTCTTTCCATGGCTCTCTTCTCCAAACCAGTTTTGTTGTTGTTGTTGTTGTTCCTAGGTCAAGCTTTCTCTCCTACCACCATATGGCAAGTTGGCTCAGGATGGAGATCTCTTCCCTTCTCCATCTGGCTTCTGTAGAGGATGGAGGCATAGCCCCTTCCACCCCACCTTTTTGGTTGCAGCGGAAGGAGAATTCACTCTGCACCATGCCACATGATTGTTCCTTCCATGATCAATACCACAACCCATTATTCAGCCATTAGAACTCTGTAACACAAATTTGGTGGCTCTTGAATAGTTTTGCGAATATTAACAGTGCATCAGCACTGCATACATATAAATCACACAGGTGTTTCTGAAACTGATACATTCAGAAAATTCTCTGTGCTTAATTGCCCTCAGACTCTTACTGTAGGTTTGTAGCAGTACACTGGGCTGCAACATAAAAAATTTACCCCCATTTTACCAACTGCTACTTTTTTTTCAGAAAACTCTTCCTCAATTCATTCTTTCATAAATATATGCACTAATATTTAAGTGGTGGTACTTAAAGCTAAGTGCCATATAAGCATTATCAGTGTACAGTCATTTATCCTCATTGCTACAATGGAATGCAGAAGAGGTGAATTATATTTGCCTTTCCCAGAAAATTAGCATGCAGGCAGGATTGAAATTGAGGTGGGGAAGTCAAATATTATGGACATTAAGATGAGAGCACCAGAGAGATTCGCCATTTTAATCGAGATTTCTGTATTTGCAAAGTGAAAATTTCCATTAATATTTTTAAGCTATGAGTTTTCTATAACTGTATCTATTTCATAGTTATCAGTTTTAACTATTAACAAGTAATTCAAGTGATTTTAACTGTGAACAGAGATGAGAGGCCATATATTAATATTTTGCCAAAAGAGGCTGAGATAGTCTCTTCTGACTATAACAGAACTGGTTGTTTAGTGAACACCCCCTCCTGACTAGCGGTGTGTCTGCAGACACTCCCTCCCCCCATGTCGGTCTTATTCTCTCTTCAGGATCCTTTAAAAAATTGCAGAGGCTTTCTCTGATTACCAGTGCCCCTGCCTGAACTCATTTAATGCCAGAACCAGTTTACAGCAACTCCCAGTCCCAAACTAAAGTCCATACTTTGCTCTGGAATTTTCTCTCACCCCCAAGGATCTTCTCTCCCACTCTGACCTGCCAACCAATCCTCTCAGCTCTCCCTTCTTTATGGGGAATTGCCTAAATTTCCCTCAGTTGTGACTCATTCCATACTCAGGTTTGCCTTAGCCCAAGGCTCTCCAGCCCATGGGGCAAGCCACTCTGTTACATGCACAAACTTCAGGCTTATTACCCTTCACAATACCAGGACACTGAAGTCAATACTAGTTCTACTTCAGTGGGAATTTCAAGGTCAGATTCAAACATATAAAAAACATTCATAGGCACTGTCCTTGAGGTGCTGTGAAATTCTTCCTTCACTCATCTTCATTCACTCATACAATCAAATTGGCTTTATAAAAAGCAAACTAGCATCTGATAATGTTCACAGGATTCTCTCACAGCAAACTAAGCTTTTCACACATAATGTCTTTCTTCTATTGACTTTCAGTTTAGGAAGAGAGTTAAGACAAGAATGCTCCTATCTCCTCTTTTATTTAGCTTTGGAATCTGGACTGTGGCAATAACTTGACATCCTGCACTTCCCCGATACAAAGTGGTTTCTTCTGAACATGTGTTTGACTCTGTGCCAACAACAACCTTGTCTCTCACCTTTCAAAGATCCAATTCCCAGGCTTCAGCAGACAATTAAATCTTTCAGCAATGAGTTACATTATGAAAAATTCTGAATGACTAGCCCCAGTAGACCTACCTCAACAATCACCCAAGGTCTTTGCATTTGAAGTAACCAAGTAATTTACTTTCCAGGTTATAGGTTGTTAGTCTCTAAGGTGCCACAAGTACTCCTGTTCTTCTTTTTGCGGATACAGACTAACACGGCTGTTACTCTGAAATATTTCACGTGTATTAACTCATTTGAATTGAACAGAGGGCTTTTTTTTTTTTAAAAAAAGTCAATTTTCCTTGCTTTATATATACACATATACTCATGGACTTTTATTTTCAAGCATAGGCTTACATTCCAATACACATGTAGCACAGAAATGCTATTTGCATAAGTTCAGGAATCAAGTCAACTCACTGAATTAGAGGAGGCTCACCACATTCAAATAATACTATTACCAAAAACAAAGACTATTCACCTACTAGAAAACCAACCTAAACAACCATACATGTAAAAAGGAGCAAAATTAAATTATGGATTAAAAAAAAAAGAATATCCCTTGACACGGATGTTTTGGATCTGTTATTTGGGTGTTTTCAGCCAACTGTCTAATGTATTGCATCATGGGAGCTGTTTTAATTAGTTAGGCAAAAGATAAAATTGATGGTGACCACTGTGCAAGCAAATCAGAGCTTTGAGATACCTAAAGACACTGTTGCCCAAACAAAGAGGCCAGGCAGGTACAATATTCATTTACCAGTCTCTAAGATCCATTTTACTCATCTGTTACTCTTCCTTCTCTAAAGGAGCATCCCAAACTACCCCCCCAGATGTTTGACTACTTGATGTTCTCAATTAAGACTTTAAGCAACCATTATTGTTTCCTAGAGCCTCAAATAACTTTGATTAATCAATGTAAAATATAAGCAAATATTAATTGTTACTCGTTTTGTATATCTTATCAAGAATACAGCTAAGTGCTCATGAAACACTGTGCCATGTTAATATTATTAATGTGCAGTTTTAATGGGTGCAATTCAATCTGAGATAAAGGCTTATGCAGTGAGTTCAAAGAGGGATACACCTCCCCAAAATTTCTTGTTCACAACAAAACATCATTTAAAACATAATTTCTTTGCCTTTATTGATTGATGCTTGGACTTGTCTTGAATATACAAGGCCAAATTCTGCCTTTGGAATATGTCAGTCATTTTAATGTTATTTAAAGGAATATCTTGCAATATAGGTTTTAACTAGTACTGGCTGGAAATTTTCCAGTGGAAAATTTTTTGGTTGGAAAATGCCTATTTATTGAAATAAAAATGTTTTGCAGGAAATTGTTGATTTCATTGAATCTTTTGATGGAAACCAGGCAGATTTCTAGTATGAAACCTGTCTTGTTTCCAGCCAATTACCCACCTTGTCAGCTATTAAAGAGTCAGGAACCTAGAAGCCCTGGGAATCCCCAACTTGATCTGTGACTCTCAGGGCTTCTAGGCTTCCTGTTCCATCGTGGGGAGCCTACCAGCTGTAGAAGCCCCAGTTTGAGCCAGAGCTATCAGGGATTCCAGGCTCCTGGCTTCTAGGTCACCCACAAGTGGGCAGAAGAAACTTAGGGAGCTCCAGGTGGCTTGGGAAGCCTTATGAACTTCATTTTTAAAAAGTACAGAGTGTTGATTTGCTCATTAATAATAAAAGTTTTGGACCGCCTCCTTTCCGCCCTTCCCCCTCAGTTCATAGGAAATACTGAAATTGCAGGTTTTGGTTTTGAAGTGAAATGACATTTAACAACAAACAAACAAAAATCAGAATTGCCAGCAGAAGGGGCATTCTGAGTTCCAACTAGCCCTCCTTTTAACCAATTCATTTTCATATATATATATAGGGCATACTATTTTTCAGTCAGATAAGGTTCAGCAGAGCAAAGTTTAATCTAAAAATGTATATGCTACCTTGAGATCGCTCTCTTCCTTCCCCTGCCCTCCTTTTTCTTCTTTCCTGTATTATATTTCTATTGTAGAAAGAAACTCCGATATCTTGTCTAGTCTTGTCAAGAAAAATCACTCAAATATCAAAGATGTATTTCCATGCTAATATTGCCATCTAGTTATTATATACTTGTTCATATGACAACAATATTCCATTTCTGTATTTCATCATTATTAAAAATGTTATAAAACTTTGCTCATAAAAATATCTTTTTTAATTAGGAGGCTGGATTGTTGCTAAAATTAGCAGTAGCAGCATTTCAGAACATTTTGATGATCATACATCTGTAAATCTGAGGAGCGCCTGTGCACTGAGGGAGGCAATAGCAACTGAAGAAAGGGCCCACTTCTTCTCACCTTTGTGTTAATTAGTTTCTGTTTAATGCCATCTAATCCATGGGAGGATTTTGAGTTGTTTTGCATGTTGTTTGCAGACAGGTACAAGTAATTAGTTTAATAAATTCAGCCTGATTTCTTATTTCATTTATACTGCTAAGTCTGAGTTAAGATATAAAGAATTTATGAGCAAACATGGAGATTTTTTCATGGACAAGAAAATCCTTGCAACCCTGCCACAAACTGCTCAGAATTGGATTCCAGTTTTGTGTTTAACTAAGATAAAGGACACAGTGTGAATATGGGCTACTGAAAAAGGACTGTGTATTTAGTATGATATATTTTGCTTTCTGATATATAATATATGACTTTAAAGAAAACTCAGAATTTTCAAAGTGAGAAAAAATAGAAGTTGAAGCAGCAGGTGCAATTCTCTGTGTGCATTTCTCCAAATGCTATCCCACCCACTACAACATGGCTTTTTCACTCAGGATTGTTCGCAGGATTAATATAACATAACTGTAACTAGGCATATTGTGTAACACAGGCAGCAAAACCCTGTAATAAACTTTTATGCAAACGCCTTAGGGACTTAACTCAAAACTAGATCAGAGGAAATAATTTGTAACCAATAATTTAATCAACATACTTGCTTCACTATGGGAAATATCCATAAAGAGATTTTCTCATCTATGTTCATCGTTATTCAAAATTATTCAACAAAACTGTCTTCAAATTGTGTTTAGTCTGTGGCTTGGTTTTCAAAATCCAGGCTATGTTGCTTAAGACCAAGATCCAATTCTCTGGTCTTCCACAGACTTCTTGTGTGACATTGGGAAAGTCAATAAGTCCCACATCATCAAAGGTATTTAGGTACCTACACCCATTGAATTTTGTTTCAACTTTCCTATTTAACAGATGCACTGTGAGGATAAATACACTTTAAAAAATTGTGAGGCCTTTAGATAGTAAGGGAATGGGTGACATATTAGCATCTAAGATAGGTTGGTAGATAGAGAGTGTCATAGTATTTTTTCTTTCCCATTATTAGATGAGAACTACTGTTGTAAATCAGGGTTTTAGTGTGAATATGAATAGACAATAAATTTAAGTTCATTTTCTGAGAATATTTGAGCATGCAAACTTAAAATTCACTTTCTGCAAACATCTGTGCTAGTTAAATGTGAATACACAAATGTCTCATGAAGATGAACAAAAGAGGAGCAGAGCTGGCCAAAGAGAATGAGTTTAAAACTAAGAACAGATATTCAGTTTACATTAGTGGTTCTCAAACTTTTCCATACTGTGACCTCATATTATAAGAGAAACACATGTTGGGATCCTCTTCCCATCTATCCATATAGAAGGGGAGAAGGCAGTTAAAACTTCAAGTCGTAATCGACACACTGCATTTTTTTTGCAGTATTTGTAACAGTAAGCACTGGCAAATCCTTTTGCATTTTCCTATTTTATTTTATTGTAATCAACTGTAAATAAAGAGCACCACCACTCAACAACTAACAACCACAAACCAATGCAAATAATTGATAGCATTTCATCAATGGAGAAGTGTCTGGGACCAGTAAAGAGAGTTCAGACTCTCACCAGCACTCCTGCATTTCACATATTTATTATGGTATTCACTCAGCTCTCCTTGAAATTGCAAAACCTTGAGAGAGAATTGGATTTATAAATGGTTCCATATAAACCTTAGTTCCTTTTGTAGCTAGCTGCATCTCAGACCTGTCCCTGCATAACCTCCTCTTCCCCCCCAACAGCTTTTTTTTTTTTGGAGGGGTGGGGTACATTAATGAATCTTTTTTGGCCTAGTTGGATATTTCTATTGTGAACAGGCACAAACACACAGCAAGATTATTTTTCTTCCTACAGCCTTCAGGACAAGAACTTCCATCCCGAAGGCGTGGTGTTTTCTCCTCACCCACCATTAGCAGGAGCCATGTCTCCCTCTAAGGACAGCATTCCTGGAGTCAGCAATCCATTCCATATTTGTTTAACTGAGGCCCAGATTTAAACAGACCCTGTGTTGGTAGCTGTGCAGTACAAGCTGTGTTATTCACCCTCAGAGCTACTGATTCAGAGAGTAACAAATTGTGTATGGGTGCATCCCAAATGAAGAATTCCCGCTGTGTAGCAGCCTGCATGGGACTTGGAGTGAAGAGCACAAGTTGCAGGAGAGAAGAGTTTGGAGGCGACACCAGGAAGTTATTCTGTTTGCTAGTGGCTGGAATGCTAGCTGCAGTTGCAGCACCTCTGTAAACTCTTCCCTTAATAAAGAGCCTGTTTAGTTTAACAAGCATGAGTTCTCTCATATTATTACCCAGCACACCCTACATAACCCACTCTGTGTTTACTATTCCCAAACTGGTCTCTTCTCCATTTCAGGAAATGTTGCTCTTCCTACCTCCCTATACCTCTTCATGCTCACCACGCAACTCAGCTAAAATCCTTATGCTGTTGACATATCTCCCTATTTCTCAAGTTACCAGCTCACTGTTAGTCCTCTGACTGAACTTCTTTTCTCCTCCCTTTGGTACCTGGCCTGAGGAGTCAATAAAGAAAAGAGCCAGGCATACTTTAGGGTTTAGGCGTTTGAGCCCAGTGACAGAGGGTGTGTGTGTGTGTGAACACTTAGAGGGTTCCATTAATGGGACTCTCTGACCTAAACACTCTGACCTAAATTTCTTTGAACTGCACTATACTTGAAGATATAACACAGTGTTCTTATTTTGTTTGTTTCGAATTTTTATAAACTGTAATTAAATTAGATATGTTCTCTTTAAGGCCCCAATTAAATTAAAACAAAATGTCAGGCTCTCAGCCTTATGTGGGTTTTGATGTAGAAGCATCATATATAATATAAAATTTTACTGAACTGAGCCCTAAAGTTGCAATTTTCTCTCTGTAGAACTATTGTGAGACCAAAGGCTATTTTACAGTCTCATTGTCTTATTCTCTCTGCTGCAGTCAGAAAATAGCTGTTTGATATGTATTTCAAAAGGATTTCAGAGTTTTGTGCAGACTGGTTTTGTTAGACATGAGTTGCAAATGGAATAAGGTTTATCCTATCAACTCGCTATCTGTAAATGAGGTTCTTTCATTCAGAGGCGAAGAAAAATCTTGGGCATTGCAGAAGCATTTCACAAAGGCTATTTTGATATATTTGTTATTCATATTTCAGTGGTACTAACAAAGCGAACATCATGAACTCTAATGTGTTTGAACTGGTATTAGCTAACAAGGCATAAGAGGATACAGTTTATAAAATGATACAAATTAGACAGCTAACATCAATAATTTAGCAACTTTATTTTCCAGCAGGAACAATTTTGCTTTCTCATGTACTGCTATAAATGTAAAATAATGGCTTTATATAAAGGCATGTAATCCTTTTATCTTGGATACAGGTTTGGAGAACAGCAGATCTGATATGATATTCTAATATTAAAAACGATACTAGATATCCAAATACAAATTTTTGTCATCCTCTGTCCCTTCAAAATGACCATGAAAGATTACCAAGGCTAATTAAGTGTTCATTTTCCGCCCTGGGATTGTAATAAGCTGTTGTTCTGAATGAATAAAAAGCTCTATTTATAATGGATGATATTAAGTTATGATCAATACTCATGCAAGATTTAGCATCCGATTTAAAAGAGACTGCTACAATGCTAAAAGGTAAATAATTCATGAAGCAGCCTCTCCTACATGGCTCATACCAGTGAGAAAGGAAAGGTGTCCATTTATAACAACACCACTACTGTTCTTGCAGATGTGTAGATCCTGAAATAAATATTAGTGAGCTCAGTTAAACTAGCAGGAAAACTCTGTTGCCTCCTCTTTAATGACATATGTCTTGCCTGCAGTGACTTTAAATATCTTACATGCAGTGAGTGGAAAGAAGTGTGGCACACAATAAGAGCCTGATCCTTCAGCTAATGGAATTGTTCCTAAGAGTTGCAGGACCAAGGCCTACATTTATTGAACTAGAGACTATGGGCCAGATCCTGCTCCTATTGATTCCATTTGGAGCACAGTTGGGCCCTATACTATAGTATTGTTAGAGTTAATACGACTTCACCATTTTTACCTTCTGATTATGATTAAGAATGTCTATGCAGACAAAGTTCAGGCTTAGCTAGTCATTTAGAGATTTCAAAATATATTTCATGAAATATGTTCAGCTTGTAGAACCTATTTGTAAAACAAGGTTTCCTACTGTAAAAAAAAAAAAAAAAGTTACATTGAAATGCAACAATAAACTGAAGGACAAAATAAGGATCCACATTTCTTGTGTTACAGACGAGTGACTCAATAAACACTGTTTACTGTACATTAGGCATATCAGATTAGTACAAGAAAGTCTACCAAATGTAGGTAATCCTGTGTTACTACATTTTTAACAGTAATTGAATAAACACAATTCATTTCAAGGAACGGTGGAAATAAACATGAGACAAAAGAAGCTAATATTAAAAAAGGGAGATAGAAATAAGCTATATACTGTGTATTAGTCTGTACTTATTCAAGCCAAGGATGGAGACTATGCTTCAGTAAATATATCCTGTGAGTGGTTTTCAGGGTAGGCAGAAAAAGTCCATTTTATGTAATGTTATTTCTTCCCCATAATGATAGGTCTGGCAATTTCTCTCTTTCATTCCGTTACTGAAGGGGGATTAAGATATTTCTAATGTCATAAAAGTACTTTTTGGACAAGAGTGATAGTTATTAGTAAAAGCATCCTAAAATAAAGTGATATAAGAATTGTCAGAATTCTAGCCTAACAGACAAGTTTAGTAGTAGGCAATGATTGGGATACTCAGGGCTTCTCAGCTACTGGTATAGACTCATATCCAGAAGGAAGCAATTTTCTCACAAGACAAAAGGTACATGGAACTCAGATGGAGAAGGTTGACACCTGCAGCTGGCTGTCAAGTCTAAGGTTAGCTGAATACGGTCTAGTTGGCAGTCCTAAAAATCTTTTATATTTCCCTGTTATTTAGCATTAGGCAGATAGTACCAATTGGAAAGGTTAATTCACCAATTTGCCCAACGGCATTCCAGTTTCCTTCAGTCAATGTTAGGTTATATTCTGTAATTTGGCTTTATCTGAGATGGGTGTGAGGGATATTAGAGGGCTAGTGTGCATCCAGTGATAACAGTGCCTATTAAAACATAGTTGTCAAGCTGTGAAACAATGTCTCCTAACAGGGAAGTGCTGAGTGTTGTATGTAGGACCACTTTGAGGAAAGGTCTGATTTGTAACTACAAGGAGGCTTCGGTGTCTGTTATGTCCTTTCTTTTTTTAATGTTACCGGTATCACAATTTTGATTTAATCCTTAGATGAGAAGGAGGGGGTGGAAAAATTTAAATAAGGGAAAGACTCTTTTCAGAATATACAAGAATAACTATATGCTGGGGGTAACAGCCTCACCCCTATTCTGGCCCCTTGATGTTGAGGGTGTGTGTGAAGCAACAAAAACATAAGACCCACATCTTATGGAGGGATTCCTGTGGCAAAGGCATTGTGGAAGACAATCATAAACCCTAAGGAGTCCCTCAACAGCTCCAGCATATGTATGTTTTCAAGGGAGGAGCTGGGCAGAGGATAAGTGTGTCAATGCCATGGCTGCATGAAGCGCTACAGAAATTCCAGGCAATGCTGCAGCCTGTATGGTGGTCTGTTTTATCCTGGGAGCCCCCTCCATCTTCCAGAGCATCTCAGGATCAGGAGGACACAAAGGTCCATTTTAAAGCCTCATCCCCTGAGGCTGCTAGTTCTGTGCTGCACCTTTGAGAAGTACAGCACAGAATCTCACCATAGATTTTTCTTGAGAAGAGTTTCAAATGAGGGATGGAGAGGGATAGAGAAGAGCAGAGTCTAGCAAATTAGGAAGGTAATTTCACATTTGTCCTCACATTTGCTGGCCAAATGTGAACCATCTACCATTTTTTTTCTCTTATGATGAGGAAAAAATGGTAATTTGTTTGTTAGGAAGAGGTTACCCAATTAATATGTATATATGTCAGTGTATTTTTAATAAAATATTTCATGCTGTAATGGTTGGCTCCATGCCTTAATGGTGCATTCTGTCCCAGACCTGCCCTTGCTTTAACAGTGCCTGGCCCAGGTCCAGTGCCCATTGATTCCAATGGTCACTGAATTGGCACCCTTTTTCCAAAGTCCCAGTTCATATTTCCTCATAGTTCCCTGGTTTATCCCCCATCAACATTCCCTGGTTTAACCCCTGGGGCCAGTAGGGTTTCCACCTGGTTACCTTTTACACTGGGACAGTACCAAAGGTGAGATGAGAGGGAGAATAGTTGCTTTCCTGTTCTCCAAAATTGAACCTCTTCTCCCCCTCTGACCATTTTGGCTTTATTTAAATGTCTGCACCTCTTAGAGACTTTCTCTTTTTCTTTAGCTAAGTGTCAGTTTCATTCACAGTTGAGAATTTTCCCAGATCTGAACTGCTTGAAGACTCTGATTTAAGAATACTGTAAATGGGATCTCTCCCAACACTCTCCAGTCAGCAACAAAAGAGAGACTAGTACCTGCAGGGTCTGTATTCTACAGACCCCCTGTTCTTCAAAATGAAGCTGGCACTTTATAGGAAGTAACCTATGTCTGTAAGCGAGGACAGGTCTGTCTCCCAAGATCTGTGAGAGTAAAGGATCATCTTTCAGGATAGGTTGTAGATCTCTGATGATGCGCTGGAGAGGTTTTAGTTGGGGGCTGAAGGTGACAGCTAGTGGTGTTCTGTTATTTTCTTTGTTGGGCCTGTCTTGTAGGAGGTGACTTCTGGGTACTCGTTTGGCTCTGTCAATCTGTTTTTTCACTTCAGCAGGTGGGTATTGTAGTTTTAAGAATGCTTGATAGAGATCTTGTAGGTGCTTGTCTCTATCCGAGGGATTGGAGCAAATGCGGTTATATCTTAGAGCTTGGCTGTAGACAATGGATCGTGTGGTGTGTCCTGGATGGAAGCTGGAGGCATGTAGGTAAGTGTAGCGGTCAGTAGGTTTCCGGTATAGGGTGGTATTGATGTGACCATCGCTTATTAGCACAGTAGTGTCCAGGAAATGGACCGCTTGTGTGGATTGATCTAGGCTGAGGTTGATGGTGGGATGGAAATTATTGAAATCATGGTGAAATTCCTCAAGGGCTTCTTTTCCATGGGTCCAGATGATGAAGATGTCATCAATGTAGATCTTGGGAGACAGACCTGTCCTCGCTTACAGACAACCCCCCAACCTAAAGCAAATACTCACCAGCAACCACACATCACTGAACAAAACCACTAACCCAGGAACCTATCCTTGTAACAAACCCCGATGCCAACTCTGTCCACATATCTATTCAAGTGACATCATCATAGGACCTAATCACATCAGCCATACCATCAGGGGCTCGTTCACCTGCACATCTACCAATGTGATATATGCCATCATGTGCCAGCAATGCCCCTCTGCCATGTACATTGGCCAAACCGGACAGTCTCTACGCAAAAGAATTAATGGACACAAATCTGACATCAGGAATCAAAATACTCAAAAACCAGTGGGAGAACACTTTAACCTGTCTGGTCATTCAGTGACAGACCTGCGGGTGGCTATATTACAACAGAAAAACTTCAAAAACAGACTCCAAAGAGAGACTGCAGAGCTAGAATTGATATGCAAACTAGACACAATCAACTCCGGTTTGAATAAGGACTGGGAATGGCTGAGCCATTACAAACATTGACTCTATCTCCCCTTGTAAGTACTCTCACACCTATTATCAAACTGTCTGTACTGGCCTAGCTTGATTATCACTTCAAAAGGTTTTTTTTTTTTTCTCTTAATTAATTGGCCTCTCAGAGTTGGTAAGACAACTCCCACCTGTTTATGCTCTCTGTATGTGTGTATATATATCTCCTCAATATATGTTCCATTCTATATGCATCCGAAGAAGTGGGCTGTAGTCCACGAAAGCTTATGCTCTAATAAATTTGTTAGTCTCTAAGGTGCCACAAGTACTCCTGTTCTTCTTTTTACGTGAAATATTGGAATTCCAATGGGTAACAATGATTGGCCAAATACTATAATTAACTATTTGTACTAGTTATGGAAACAGCTTATTCAGAAATACTCACATTTCCCTACACCATTTGGCTGGCTCAGTCAAAGTTCAGGATAGTCCCTTCATAATTTCAATGGAATAAGGTTTTCCTTATTTGATGTTTTAAATTCTTCTCAAATTTCATTGCAGAATTAAAGAGCTGCTGAGTTTAACCTGTAGCAGCACTTCAGTTGAGGGCCAGATGATTAGTTGTTATTTTAGAGAGACAAAGTGGGTGAGGTAATATCTTTTACTGGACCAAATTCTGTTGATGAGTGTGACGTTATTGATATAATCTGGGACCATATAGATCATGGTTGCAACCGAGGTCCTGTAGTGGCACGCAAATCTTGTATAAAGGGGGTCAAATGGGGTGTCTAAGACAAGATTAGGGTTTACTGGTTATGATTATGCTGTCTATATGTGTGTATTACTTTTGTAGTTGAAGTTATGAATATTGGCTCTATACTGTCTGTATTTCAAACTTATGCTATGCTGCTGGGTGACATCCCAGACAAACTGGTGTTAGCTCTGCCGAGCCTGCTTGATGGCCCATTAAGGACCATCAGCTATACAATGGACCCATTGAGAGAAGGCAAATATGCCTTGAGACTCAGCAAAGTATGCAGGAACTTGCCCATGTGACTCCAGACTCCATTTTGCTGTAATTTTCCACAGTAAGAACAAAGAGGTGTTCTTACACCTGGAAAAGACTATATAAGGCTGATGCCTCATCTCCATCTTGTCTTCAATCCTGCTTCATACCTCTGGAGGAACTTTGCTACAAGCTGAAGCTTTGAACAAAGGACTGAGGACCCATCCCAGCGGGGGATGTATTCCAGAGACTTGATTTGAACCTGCAGTTTATTCCATCGCTGCTGCAAGCCTGAACCAAGAACTTTGCCATTACTGTATGTAATTGATTCCATTTAACCAATTCTAACTCTCATCTCTATCTTTTTCCTTTTATGAATAAACCTTTAGATTTTAGATTCTGAAGGATTGGCAACAGCGTGATTTGTGGGTAAGATCTGATTTGTATATTGACCTGGGTCTGGGGCTTGGTCCTTTGGGATAAGGAGAACCTTTTTCTTTTACTGGGGTATTGGTTTTCATAACCATTTGTCCCCATAACGAGTGGCACTGGTGGTAATACTGGGAAACTGGAGTGTCTAAGGAGATTGCTTGTGAGACTTGCGGTTAGCCAGTGGGGTGAGACCAAAGTCCTCTTAGTCTGGCTGGTTTGGTTTGCCTTAGAGGTGGAAAAAACCCCAGCCATGGGCTGTAACTGCCCTATTTGAGCAATTTGTCCTGAGTTGGCACTCTCAGTTGGGTTCCGCCAGAACCGCATTGTCACAATGAGATCAGGGATGCCAGAACAATTTTTAGTGGGGGTGCTGAGATTCATTGAACCAAACTGTAAACCCTGTATATAATGGAAACCACTTCAAGTCAGGGAGTGCAGCAGCACCCTTAGTTCAAACACTGATGGGTGAGATAGATAAGTTTTTGAGCCACAGAGAGCTCTTCTTCAGGTCTGGAAAAGGAACTCCCAGCATCAAAGCAAAATGCAAGGCAAAATAGATTGTTTAGCAATTTTAGTTGTTACTTTGTGATGTACTTTGAGATCTAGCCACGTAAAAGGTGCCATATTAACATAAAATCACTATGATGACATTCAGAATGCTCGAAGTAATTATTACCTTAAAGTTTCTATGATAAACCTGGCAAATGAGAGCATCAGGATTTAGAAATGGAATCCACCTTCTTGTATGTGCCATGAACTGCTTGCTATTTTAACATGTCAGTCCCAGAGGTATTGCTTTTGTCAGAATTTAGGAATTTCTGTGAAGCGTGAACCATAAGAAAACCATTGAAGTACTCCTAGAAAACAGGTTGTGGTAGAGGTTGTGATTTCATATAATTTAGGAATTCAGCTATGGTTAGGTAATTGGTAAAGGGTCCCTTAAACCAGATGAGAGAAGAAAATGTTCTAGGGGTAAAGAACCCTTATAGGTAGTTATCTGAGGGCTATACCATTATAAGATGTACCCTAATTGTTCAGTGATTGCACAAATAAAACTTTGCCTTTTTTTGCTGCCAATAGCATTTTAATTTAATCCCAGGGAGAACAAATACAGAAAAGGCAATGAAAAAAATAACCTTAGCCAGAGGTCTCTCAACAACCTATTGCTCCAGTGGGTCTCTGTTTCTAAGCCAGTCAGTGCAAGAAAGCACTGTGTGTAAAGTAGCAGACTTTAAAATGTTGCTAAGCACAGAATAGTAGTTAAAATAAGGGGAAGTGCTATTGCTAATTATCCATGCCCATGAATCCCATTGCATTCAACGTGACACCTCTGCAAACTCCATTGCCGTTAATGGTTTTACCCAGGTGTGGAACTGATTGAGTTTCACTTATAAGGCCAATGAACTACACTGCCCCCACTAGAGGGAACAGAATCTATCTCACTGTCTTTTTTAGGTTGGTTCTGCAAGCTAACAGGATGAAAATGTAATAAAAAGGTCCTTTTGCCGGTGACTTAAGCAAAAATAACTCTGAGCACACACAAGAAGCAGATTTGTTCAGTAATATGACACTGATTTTAAATAATCTCATTTCAAAAGAGAACTACACTTTTTAATAAAATTGGGTCCATAGCAGGATTTCCAACCCCCAAACAGTCACATGGAACTTCAAGTTCACTTGCAGAGATCCTCTTTATTGTTGTGTCTCAGACACTCTTACTCACCTATTCACTGTGCTGCATCAATCTTCCTTTGCAGAAGCCACCACCTGCCACCTGGTAAATACTCTATCACTGTCTCTTTAGCAGCACACTATCATAGTGCGCTCACTTTGCCAGAACTCTTCTTAGGCCTCCGATGGAAGAGGAAAAGTCAAGAAAGTCATCTAAAGTAGCACATTAGTAACAGGTCCATAGGGAAATGCCTACATATCACAACAAGCACTGCAATAGATTAGTATTTCTGTATAAACCCATAGCTTTCCAGAAATGGAACAGAAGAGGGGTTATTGTCCACAGTAGAGGTAGATCAAAAGAGTTTTAAAAAAAAGCTTTTAAACAGCACTGAACTGCATATAACATTTCAGTTTAGTAGGTACTGTTTATAGTTCACCTTCCAGAGCACAAAATTCACCTCGTGTTTTTTTTAAGAAATACACATTTATATAATATTTTTTCAAAACCGGTTAGTATATTTGTATACTATCTACTTGTATCTAATCAACTTTCCTATTCATTTCTTCTAAAACATCATTTATTTAACAAAAGAAGCTTGCATAATGATCTAGATTTAATATTTGAAGTTGACACATCTCCTTACTATATAATGTAACATAATATTCTCTTTATCACTTATTCTCTTTATTAAGTTTCCCCATCAAGCTTACTGCAGTTATGCAAAGAAGTCAGCACTATGAATCACAATGCACTTTGAAAAACTTTTACAGTGATTGTAACAAAAAGAAAGATCAATGGGCAGTCTCACAGATTACTGCTTCATCGTTTCAAAAGGAACAAAGGGTGTGCAAACTAAGTCGGCAAAAATCAAACCTTCCCAAGCACCAGGGGATCATATTAAACAAAACAAATCAGTTCCTCCAGGATTTGGCACTGATTAGCACAGATGCCATTAGTTCTTTCTCAGTGGATTATATCCAGAGTTTGATGATGTTTCTTAGGAGTAAAGAGCAGAAATGGGCCTGAGAAGCAAAGTTCAGATGCCAATTTGGATCCAAAATCCCTTTCCTCAAAAGTTGGATGCTGGATTTCTGTTTGGTCTGATTTCAAGAGATAAATAGCAACATGAAATCTCACTTTGGGGCACAAAATAATAAATAATAATAATAATAATAAAAACACACCCAAGAAGTGAACAGCATTTCTGATGTATTCAATTTGGAAGAGTTCTGAGGCAGGCTGACAAGCAAATATCACTTGTCTCAGATTACACCAATATGGTTCTCTCCACTGCAGAAACTGAAAAACCAAAGTGTGAGTTGATAACAGAGACCTAAAACAACCCTGAAAATAATAGAAAAGATGTTTTAAAAATGGCCCATAAGTCAGTGTTATTGCTGTACTGTTGCTCAAAATCTGTTCAATAGAAGGGGAATTAGCACCAATAAAAGGAAGAATTTTGAGATGGATAACAGAGCCTGTAGGACACATTAGTGCACAGATATGCTAGTACAAGTTTCTCTTTCTGAAATTCTGTATGATTTATTCAAAACACAGCACTACGTCTAAGCTCTGATTTTGCAGGATGTTTCCGAATTTCAGCTCATATGAGTTTGGATAATGGAAGTCTGGCTAATTGGAGTGTCAATGTAATTCAATTAGATAAACATTTGCATTTCCCCCAACATCAAGACTCTATATATTAGATGATAGAAACTCACAATTCACGGCAGAAGTTTATGGACTATGAGGAGTTTAATTAGGCCTCTCTAGAGGCAGAGACTTGTGGGAGTTGCTTTACTGCCCAAGTGGTGGCGCATGAAGTCTGGAGGTGCTAGTAGAGTGTGCTGGGCAGTGGGATATGCTATGCTGTCACAACAAGCTTGCCTAGCACTTTCATCAAGTTCTATTCATTTCCCTATATTGTGTGCAAATGAGTGACTTGCATCCATAAAGGAGCAGCCATAATTTGTGTCACTGCCATTACTCATCAGGAATATAGGCATCACTCTGACAGGATTGATGATTACTATATATATTTGGGTGTTCTCCATATCATTAGTTTGTGTACTTCTCTCAGTATATCCTCTACTCCTCTTATTTCCATCCTGAATCATTTAATCTTTTCAAACTGCTGTAGAAGATTGTATAGGGCCCAATTTGTAATGTGTATGGAAACCTGGCAAATACAAATGTTCAGATCTGGTAATTTCCAACAATAACTTTGGGAGATCTTACTGTATTAAGATCTAGGGGCACATTAATCTTAATCTTCATTAAGATCTATGGAAACTGTGGCCACCATACCTCATGAAATTACATACAATCCCTGGCCCACCTGGGTAATGTATTTAATTTCATGAGGTATGGTGGCCACAGCTCATCCAGGAAATAGGAACAGGGGGGTGATGAGGTATATTCTCTCACATTGTAACAGCTCCAGAGAAGTACCACCACCTCGAGAGGCTTGCATATACTAAGGCTTGCTCTACGCTACAGACTTTCATTAGTAGAACTATGTTGCTCAGGGGGAAGTCTTCTCCCGTCAACATAGCTACCACCTCTCAAGGAGGTGGAGTATGCCTGCAGAAGCAGCTCTCCCACTGGCATAGGTAGTATCTTCACAAAGCACTCAATGCAGCTGCACCCCTGCATCTGATCCCACAAAGGGACAGGACCATCTGTCCAAGGAGGTGGGTTCCAATCTTTCCTGGGAAGGGTTGGAAGCACTTTGGCCTACTGACTTCTCATAAGATTTATGGGTAAGCTCTGGTAAGCTTTTAGCATGTATATAGGTTCTTTTGTTGTTTTAATAGGTTTTCCTGTAACACTTTGACCTTGCTTATAACACATTTTGTGGTAACTTAAAACTGCTGACAATTATGTTGTTCATCGCCTACAAAGAGAAAACAAAGTAAAGATGCTGGCCTGTTTAGCCAGTCAGGCTCACTGGGGACATTGCAGTATAGGCAGGGAACTATGCAGCCTGGAAAAACACCACTCAGAAGGGAGAGAGACTTGGGTCTTTGCCAAACAGAAGTTATGACTGAAGAAGCCTTCATGAACCACAGAGTAAAAAAAGGTAAACAAACCATCTTGGCCCGCCAGCGGCTTATCCTGATGGGCCGGAGAGCCAAAGTTTGCTGACCCCGGAATTATAGGGTTGGCTTATGAACGGGTCATAAAAAATTTTCATTTTTGCTTATCCATCTTGGGAGTGGGGGTCAGCTTATAAACAAATCAGCTTATGATCGAGTATATACGGTAATTGCTTCCTGAATGACTGCAATGTCTCATTCCAACATCTTTGTCCAGTAGGCCAGTCTAACCATATATTATAGTGTGAGTGAAAAAGGCCTGCCCTTATGTGGTCTGAAATTGTTTTTCTTTTACTTCATTTTATGCTCTCAGTCTTATCATCTTTGTTGTGCTTACAATAGTAACTGACATTGATTTTATAGATACCATTTAAGATTTAATAAACTTCAGTAAGATTACCTTATCTTTTAATTTTCTACCCTGTCTAGCTGAAAATTTCTGTTATCTCTTCCCCTTCACCCCCAATTTTACCTAACATCTGTTATACTCCTGTATCCTGCTATGCCTTTACTTTGCCATTTTCAAGTGCTACACATGTTCTGCCATAATAATAATACAACATAATAATAATATTTGGTTATTAATTGTGAATATGCATGGTATGTACTTTTATGTCATATCATAATATTGTGTGTACAATTGTTCTTTCTAGTCCTAAAATCTCCTCTCATGTGTGTATTGGCAGAAACTGTGTATTTGAAGGGCTAACTTTAGTTGGCTAAACTGTAGTTCTATATCATTGTGGCAGCCTCAAAAGGGTGGACTATTATGTCATACCCCTGAACAAAGATTTTCCCTTTCCCGCACCCCTGTGAAATGTTCCTAGGTTGCAGGAAGTAGCTGGAAGATATTATTCTTATTCTCTGTTTCTAAGGTAAATAAATAGGTATGAGCTGAGTGCATCACATACTTTAATGTATTTAACTTCACTACACCCTGTGAGCAAGGGAAGTGCTTTTATCCCCATTTTACAGATAATCTCTGTGTGCCTCATCTCACTAAGGGACATGCCCAAGGTCACAAAGGACAGGAAATCTGTGGCAGAATAGGGGATTTTGTCTGCGGCTAATTCTGAATCATCCTTCCTATTATATCAGCTCTTCTGATTAAGAGAATATAACTGCCACTTGCCACTGAAGTTCATAATGTGGAGATTTAGGTAAACCCATGGTTGCTGTGCAAGATGTGCAAGTAAGAGACATAGGCAAGAGTTTTTCCACCTGTGTTTGGTGTGGGAAGTATGACCATTTCTTTTGATTGTGGTCCTAACTACGTACCCATGACTTTATCACCTCAAGAATAAATATAGCAATAAATTCTACAGAAGTTAACATCTTTTAGCATTCAGAAATTGAAGCTGGGGCATAAGTCAGTGGCCCAGTTGCCAAGTGGAGCTTTCCACCAGGAAAATATGGTGCCAGTGCTCCAGCAGGTTTATTGACTATGATGAATTTCTGGGTAGAGTTCCACCTCTTTAGCCAAAAACACCAACATGGTTTACACTCTGATTTCCTAAGACACAGCATCTCTCCTAGAACCATAATGCCATAGTTCAGATCAATAGTTTAAAAGGGAGGTAGCTGCTGACAGTGGAGCCTTCATGAAGGCTCTGGAATTACTTCCCCCTTGGCTCTGCAGAGCCTGGGATTTGTTCATCTTCTGGTCACACAATAAAGCTCATCTCATCACTGATGGAATGAGCAGTCAACCAATTGTTACATAGGGCAGGCTCATTCATTGTAATTTTTGTCAAGCTACCCAGTCCACAGGATTAATGGAGAGCAGATCTTATGAATCAACATAATATATAAAAAAATCTTCTCTCTTCCACTTCTAAAGTGGGAGAGAGATCATCATTGAAATACATGAAAGAAATTTTTTTAGTACCTCTAACTTACAGAATACCAGTGCTGCTTCTAGTCTGTCTACATTATAATTGATACATATAAAATTTGGCATCAGAGATTTTATATATGATTGTATGATCAAAAGAATCATGAAATAAGTGAGTCAAAATAAAATGTTACCACAATTTTCTCCTTGGACCTTCTCATAACCTGTCATAGGAGGATTCAAAGCTGGGAAAAAAATCTAAGACCATAATGTGTCAATAATACAGTTAACTCCAAATAAAGTCAGTACGTGGTAGTTCTCTTTATGTAATGCACCAGTCTTCTGCACTCGTCTTTGCAATTTTTCTCTCTCTGCCTTAAAATGTGGTTTCGGTGTACATCTTTGAAACAATTGCTGCATTTCAACAAGTGTGTGTTGCAGAGTAATCCCTGTATACAGATTAATAAATTAGTAAATGGCTTTCAGATCCTTCAGGGTGAAAAGTGCTATGTATTAGCTATCAGAAGAGGTAAAAAATGAAATTCCTGCCTGGTGTAAGTGGGCACAATCTAGATGACTGAATTTGTGCTGGATACACTAGGTCAGAACTTGGCCCAAGAGTTTTAAGCAGCTCGGATGACTATCTAAGAACTTCAAATATCCTGAAGAAACCCAGAAGATAATGAATTCATGAGTTGTGGGATACACATTCTCTCTATAAACTCCTGGATACTATAGTTTTGAAAATATTTAAAGAAACCCAAACAACTAATATAGCTACTTCATAGTATTGCATGTATACATAGGTAAACTGGGTACACTTAACCAACCTAGACAGGTGTTTCAAGCCATTCTATTGTTAGACAATAGGGAAAATATCCATTCAAAATACCAAATAGTTACTGTATTTCTTAATTTAGTTAAGTGGATTTGTCTAAATCATTGTCTACATCTCTAAACTCTGCTACTACAAATCCCAACCAAATATATCCCTGTTTTTCTGTTGAAAACCCAGGAAATATTCCCAGCAACCATTTGGACTAAAAACTACTGAAGTACTGAATTTTAATCTTAACAGGTGTGGTTTTTTTAATTGTCAAACTATGTAAGAAAACATAGCAATGTAATTAAATCCAAATTATCCAATTTCATGCCTATAAATACTATGAAGTTGAATTGTTTCTTAATCTGCTTTGAAACACTGTTTTGATATTCAAATAACTACTAGAGAAAAAATGTGGGTGTTTATTTAGATATCAAGTGGACTTCTGCTGAACCATCAGAATTCAGTCATCTAGTTATTATGGATCTGGTGGCTTACAGTACTCAGCATTTTGTGAATAGTTTGCACAACTGGAATTACTGCTCGGTTAATGGTACCGCACTTTAAGGGGTACCATAGGAAAATATTTAATATTCATTGTTACACATGCTGACTTGTCCTGCAAAAATTCCCCTGGGAAGGAATGAGAGAGTGATAAATTTCACATTAGCCAATTTTTTCAAAATTGTATTTTATTCTTTTAGTTTGTAAAAATAGATTTTTGTGTTATTGCTATAGTATCTTTAACTTTTAGAATACTTTCGATGCTTAGTTAAGGCCAGAGAAATTCAAATTAGAAATAAGACACATTTTAAACCTTAAGGTTTCTTAACCATTGGAACAAGCTATCAAGAGACATTGTGAATTTTCCATCTCGTAATATCTGCTAATCAAGCCTGAATGCCTTTCTGGAATACGTGCTTTAGCAAACACAAGTTAGTTGACTCAATATAGAGGCAACTGGGAAAAATTCCATGGCATGCGTTATACAGGAAGTCAGACTAGATGATCCAATGACCAGTCACTTTTGGCCTTAAAAATATATGATTGTTTAATGAGTTCAGTTTGAATGTAACAGAAAAATGAAATCACACCACCTTCATAGCCATAAATAATTTGGGCTTATGTTTGCTATCAGTACTAAATTATGTAATGTATTTATCAAGGAAAACTAGCTCACCGAAGTCAATAGATGTTGAGTTTGCTCAGCAGAAAGCACTCAGTTTCTTGAAGGACCAGATTCAAGTAATTTAATAGTTTGCATAAGCTTCAGATAAGAGTCCAAGCTGCCAATAGTTTGGCTGAACCAAACCAAAACTCTGAACCACTAAAATCAACCATCACTTAAAAAAAAAATTGTTTCCCAAACTTTTACATAAAAGCATAATAAATTAAGATTATTAACTTATAAATAGGATGCAGGAGTTTGAACTTTGGATATTATATTGGACAAGTAACCTGATACTGATTCAAGCGTAGTGTCATCAACAACTGGTGGAATTCTTCTCTGCAGATTTCTACTTTTCCCTGCACACAGAACACTTGAGCATGTAACCATCCATTGTCAAATGCTACCATTTTTCGAAGTATAACCTATTAATATGTATTAGCAGCATCAATTGCATATGACAATTAAAGAGCAAGCTCCATCACCTTGGTACACAAATGTTGGTAAACAAATGTTACACATGATGGAGATTAACTTCCATACTTGTTTGACCAGACTTGAAACTTGAGATGAGAGAAAAGTGCCTTGTCAGACTTGTTTAGTACCTATTAAAGATTTATTAAAAGAATCCAGCCAACTCAGGAAAACAAAACAAAAACACACCCTGAAAGACTATGTTTTCAGCTGTGATATGAATGAAAAAAGCAAACATCTCTGTCTGAATGGCTTTCTGCTTTTCATTTTCTAGCTTAGAAGGTTTATTTGAATTCTGTTTATCCTAAGAGTCCCCTGTAGAACAGTAAGATATAAAATGTTAAATTTTCATATGTTGGCCTTTAATAATTGTACCACAAACCGTTTAATAGCAGAGACCTCCCTATTTCAATGGGAGAATTGAGGGAAAGAGCGTGCAGATTGGAAAAAATACATACATACTACTGCTCTCAAGGTCAATCAGGTTACAGGGTTAAACAGAGAATAATGAGGTCAATAAAGAACAGTTAGGCTCAAACCTGCATTTGTATGCTAAACTCCTGCTGGTTTCATTGGAAGATTTCAGCATCCAAGAGCTAGGGAGATAACTTTCCTTATATTTTTGTATTTCACTTCTAAGTCCATGACTAGCTGAATTGGAACCATTTGCAACTAACATGGAGTAGCCCCATACATATATGATAATTCACTATGGGCCCAATTCTGCAGCCCTCCCATTGACTACTACCAATTCTTCAACCCTCCCACCAAGAGGATTTGATATTTGAGAAGGGCCTTGCAGATTCATGTGGTGTGGCAGTGCCCAAGCCCCCTCATGTTATTGTGAACTCAGGGGACACAATTCTGACCTCACTTACACAAATTTTACAGTTATGGTCACTGAAGTTGCACAACAGAGTTACTTCTGATTTACACCACTATGAGAACCTAATTGGAACCAATGGGACAGATAGTCCCTAGTGATTGGGCTGCTTTGCCTACATGCTCAGTACAATGAAGCCCCAAAGCCAGCATAATTAACCACAGGTTGATGGAAAAAAGGTATCGCCAGAGCTTCCAACAATCCTTGGATTCTGTCTTGACCAGGTGAAACACTGCAGCCAATGTAATTTAAAACAGGCTCAGACAGCTCTCACCTCTGTCATGGGGGACACAGGCAGCCCAGCACAGAGAAAGCACAAAGGTGACTTTAAATCACTTTTGCACCACTCATTGAGACTAGTGGCCACAGTACTCCTTGGCCACAACAAAGGATCCGAGGGCCAGATATTTTAGAGTATTTAGGTACCTTTAAAAAATGTAAATAGGTGTCTAGTGAACTTTTTTAAAGTGCCTAGGAGCCTATCTGCATCTTTAGGCACCTAATTAACATTAAAATCTGTCTCATAGCCAATACATTTTAAGTGTCCACACATTAATCCACATATTACTTTAAGAGTTAGGTTGATAAATGCAATTTTGAAGTGCAAAAAGGGGGGGGGAACCCTCAGCAAACCTTGAGTGAGTGTGAATACAATGTATGTACTTTGTACTCCAGCCATAAATGGAATTGTGAGGGTGAAGGCCAGAGAACACTGTGACTCTTTCCAGTGCATCATAATTACAAAAGCACCTATCCTGATTCATTCTGAGAGCACAGTGTTCAGCATTCCATACATTTCATCTTGCTTACCTGCACTGGAGGGTTTAATGGTTTTACATGACCTACGTCTCAAGAAAAAAGCAACTTCAGAGAACATAAACAAGTGAAGATCTACAATATATTGTTTGTACGAGATAGATGTCACAGAATTTAACAGAATTACAGTACTGCAGAGACCAAGAAAATGTATTCAAATATACTGCAGGTTATGTTACGTAAGTTGGATTTAAATTCTCCTGTGATTAAAGTGTCCCTGCTTAGTGAATAACAGCTGCTCTAAATTAATCTGTATTGATTAGATTTCAATTTGTCTCAAAAAAAAAAAGCTTTTAATTTAGATTATCATCATGATATCTCAAATGAAACAAGGTGAAGCCAGACAGATGACGTCAACAAATATTATTGTTCTCCAACATCAAACTGAAATAAGTAAGTCTTGCAAAAACCTAACATGTCAACTCTATTGTTTTTTCTGACAGCTCTTGACATTTCTTGGTCTCCAGGTCCATATAAATGCTGTCCATTTTTCAGTTCCTTCATCCAATGACACAGTCCACCCATTCTTTCTCGAAATTTGTCACTAATGAGAATATCTTCCTTTTGGTTTGTCCTGTTAGGGTCAAATCTTGGAACCAGCGGACAGTCCAAATGGCCCAAAGGAAATTCCTCACTACTGCCTCTCCACAGAGGCTACCAAGCCTTAAGACTTCCTTAACACCTGAAAACTGTGTACTACCCGTTTTGGGGGTACACAGGGAGAGCTACTTGTGGAAAAGTGCCACCTGGCCTAACCTGCCCCTCATCACTACCTCTGCACACTGAGTATCAGGAACTACTGCTGAGCAAAGTGTCACTGCATGTGGGAAGAGCAGACTTTATGTGCTGGGTTCTTAAATCTTACCCCCTCTCTTCTGAATAACCCCTCCGGACTGATGGCTTTTTGAAGTGGTTGAGGTTTTGGTTTGTTCTCTTGCCACTCTCTGCCTTCTAAAGCATGTATCTGCCC
Organism: Trachemys scripta elegans; assembly: GCF_013100865.1. Classification (NCBI taxonomy): domain Eukaryota; kingdom Metazoa; phylum Chordata; order Testudines; family Emydidae; genus Trachemys; species Trachemys scripta. The sequence goes on from NC_048306.1 coordinate 31,748,938, forward strand.
AAGCTTTGCAAGCTACCTTTTATTTTATAGTTCATCTCTTTGGTGCTTGCTAACATTTCTCCTTTGGCTGTCATACCAGAAGAATGCAGTATTGTAACTGTGTTAGTCCCAGAATATTAGAGAGATAAGGCAGTGAGGTAATATCTTTTTATTGGACCAGCTTCTGGTGGTGAGAGAGACAAGTTTTCGAGCTTACAGAGAGCTCTTCTTCAGGACTGGGAGTCAGTTGTCAGATACTACCACTGGTAGCTTGCTTTCATGATGATGTTTCAATCTGGATCCTGACCCCATGCAGAAGCCCTTGGAAAAAGTAAAAATTAAACTTGAAGGAGATACGTTTTATTTTTAAGATATGAATTAAGCCTGCTTTGGTAATAGTTCTTGAGAAAATAAATAGCACTCTGGAAATTGAAAACTGTTTGATTGTTCCATGACACAAAGCTAACAGATGGCTACTTGCATTTCTGAATACAGTTTATTTTCCCGATAGCTATATCAAGAGACTTTGGCCATATCATTCAGCTGACTCACATGTTGTCCAATCAATTTAAATGGGGCTGCTTGCATTAGTAAAGTGAGCATGATTTGGTAATTGTTTAATAGACATTTTAATCTGCAGCAGGATGGTTTTACACTGCTGAACTTTAACACATTTTCTTGATGGACTAGATTGTTCTATTTTTATAGTCTCATTCATAAACTTTTGTTTATAGATTATGTAACATTTTTTAAATTAAAAATATTTATGCCTTTTTCTTTAACACTTGTAGCATGCTTTGAAGCATGTTTTCTAAGTATTCTCTCCCTTTCATATTAAAAAGGAATTAACTATATAAAACCATTAGAATTGCAGAAATCTTTATTGCTTTTGCCTTGGTATTTTGTAGTCTTTAATTCTCTATATTAGACACTGAGCTTTAGTTTATGACAGACTTTAATAATTGTTAGTTTATTTTTTCTCTTTTGTTTCCATACTGAGGCTTTTAAAAGCATTGAATTCTTATAAAATCTCCAGCTTGATTAATCTAAAATAATTTCCAAGGCACAGAAAATCATGTCAAGCCCTTTTTTTCCTATTTTCACCTATATACAAGAATATAAATTCTACATGTCATTTTCCTACCATCCAGAGCAATATACCACAATCTAACAATGTAGGATATCATGTAATGATAATGTGTTAACTCTGAGTATATTCATTAAGCTCCTTATTTTGATAATGTGTTATATGTGGCCAATTATATTTGGCTGGAAATCAAGCAATCTTTATATTGCAGGATTGGCTGGAAATAAATGATCAGATCTTGCCTGCCTACACAAACAAGTAGTTTAGGGAAGCCTCTTCTGAAGAAGATAAGATGACCCAGGATGAAATCCTGGCCTCATTAAGTACATCTACATTGCAGAGACCCGCGGTATGGCTGCGGCTGGCCTGAGACAGCTGACCCAGGCTCTGAAACTCGGTGCGGAGGGTTTTATCGCAGCATAGATGTACCCATTGTAGTCAGTGGGAGTCTTGTTAGTGACTTCTAAAAGCCATGATTTTTCCCCAGTCTGACTCAAGCACACGGTTTTGGGAAAGGTATGAAAATACTATGGAAAACTTGCAGATATAACACAAATGAGAGGTACTTAGAGACATGGATAGTGAATGATTGCAGATTAGGATTTTCTGTATGCATGCTGCTAGATGGAAAATTCATATTACCTAATGCCACGTGAACTTTTCTTCTAGTTGAATTTTCTGCCTAAAAGCAGGTACTGAAAAAAACCTCATCACTTCAGTTTCCCACTGTCAGTGAAGTATTTAATACAGTACTGGTTCTCCACTTGTGAAGTAACTCCCTGCTCTACATGTGTCAGTATATAATGCCTGCATCTGTAACTTTCACTCTATGCATCCGAAGAAGTGAGGTTTTTACTCACGAAAGCTTATGCCCAAATAAATCTGTTAGTCTTTAAGGTGCCACCAGACTTCTTGTTGTTTTTGTAGATACAGACTAACACGGCTACCCCCTGATACTTAATACAGTACAGTGTTTTGATTTTTTTTTTAAATTTTAACTTATTTACCTAGGATTTTCCAGCTCCACACAGCACTTTTTATCATTATTATTTTTTTAATTAAGTCCTGTTCCTTCTAGTTTTCCAGGTGGGGATACAATGGCAAAATCAGGATGTTCAAAGCTGTTTTTTAGATGGAGAATAAGTGTGATGTTATCCATGACAATGGTTTTCATATTTAGCTTATTAAATTCACTTTCTCTGCAGACAATGTTGATATGTCTCTTTTGTGAATGCTCCTAATCATTTCTCTCTCCTCCTCCACCCCCCTCCCCATCATCTTGGTATCAGCATTTTTTGGTTTCTTCTTTTAAACCTCATCATTAGCTATCAAATCCTTATATTGCACGATAAGTTTGTATAATTTTTTGCAGAATCCCTGTACCATAAACTTAGAAGCCAAGTGTCTGATCCTGAAAATGTTTAAACCCACGAGTTGTCCCCCAGTTTAGCCTCTTTACCTTATGCTTGCACATAACTTGTCTTTCCTTCCTACTAGGAAGCCATATGTATGTACAGGACCTTGTACAGTCAGTCAATAAGCAAGCAGTTATTAGAATAATGTAAGGCCTCATTCTGATCTGATTAATACTAGTTTTACATCAGATTTACTTCATTAACAACAACGTTGTTATTTCTAGGAAACCAAAGTCAGGCCTTGATTTAATACATCAGTAGTACTTGCTAGGCTTTCATTACATTCAGGAGTGTTGCCTGGTTTGCAGCAGAATAAATGAAAGGAGAATCAGGCAACAACTGTTTTTGATATGTCTTATTTATTTAAAAATATATTATTTCTATGTTTTTTTTTCAGGTGACACTTCTGCCACATGTTCATGGAGGTTCTTTCATATATTACCAAAATAAGCTAGCATAAAAGAAAAGTTACATTCAGTAGTGAGGGACATCAGTTTTAATAAATAACTGCTTTAACCAGGAATAACCACCATTGGCCCCCTGGTGATATCAAGATCCATGAATCAGTTGGCAAAGAAATACCATGTCACTTTTCCTTTCAAAATTGCAAACACCTGAAAGCACAAAGCCAGAAGATAAATTCAGATAACGTACACCATTGGTAATGTTACATGATACCCAGTGTTTCTCTAGGACTATTGCATTTTGTGTTCTGATTTAGTGTATCTACTTTCTTTTCCAAGCTACATTATAATCAGATAATTATGTTGTATCTGCCTGGTCCCTTGGATGGCTTTACCGACACTTCTGTATCAAAAATGATCCTGCAAATGATCCTTAAACATGAGGTCAGACTAGCTCTAAATTGTTAGGTTTGTGCACAAACCTTTCTCCCCTTTATTTTATGGTGTTAGATTTATTTACAGTGACACTGTAATGCTGATGCTCTTTATCAGTTTTCTCCAGGGGAAGAAGTGAATGTAGTTGCAGACTCAGCAGAACAGGATGTAACTTGTGGTTGAAGCCATGTGTCCAGGATTGAGTGAGCTGGACATTTTAGCTGGCTGGGTAGCTATTGTTACATTTGGGTCCATCAGTCAGGCCAAAGATGGCTTAAGGGTGGGCAGAACAATTTCAGCCACTCCTTTGCCACAAAGGCTATGCTCATCCCCACCTTTTATTTGTTTACATTTACTTACTAAATGGCAATGTGGATTTTGTGCCGTAGCTTCTGGGATGTTTTTTTCTCCTGGGGGTTGGGGGGTAGAGAAGGAGAATCATGTGGGGAATTCAATCCAGTTCCTTTTTAATCCCTACAGACTCCTGGTTGGCCAGGTTTTCTGGTGGGTTCCATAGATAGGTCAGGCAAGGAGCTCGGGCTGTCTATCGGGCTGACTTTGTGTTGATCTGTCCCTTAGGTCACTCCTCTGGGCCTAATAAGCCTTCTGCCTGAAAGGGTGGGGGAGTGGAGCTGCCCCCCCCCCCCCACACACACACCTTTAGCTAAACTGGTGGAAAACAAGAGTCCAATCAGTTTCTCCTCCTGCTGCAGTAAGGTTTTCCCTCTCACTCACTCAGGCACTAGGCAAGTAGCTGGTCTTTTTCCTTGGGCCATGCAGAATCAGGTTCCCATATAGTCAAGCATGGAAGTGTTTCAACTTCAGAGCCCTACCATGCAAAGCAATTGCTGATCCAGCATTCCACCCATGCCATGGAGAATGAGAAAGAAGTTCCATATCCTTTTTTCATCCTTGACCGCCCAAATAGTACAAGACTGGTTGGTTTTTGACCAGAGAATTAAAGTTATTTTTATTCACAACATTCAGAAATATTGAAAGCATTTTTTAAAATGAAACTCCAATAAATTTCTCCCAGTTATATTAAACAAATCCATTATGTGCTCACTGAAGTGATAGGTGGGTTTGTTTTAGGCTTACCTTCCAAATAATGACCACTGGTAAAGTGGTTATTGGCAGTGCAAAATTTTTATTGACTTAGGAGGGATTGACAGAAGTTGATTCCCATTTAATACTGTAAACAGTTGCTAAGACCACATTTCAGAGTAGCAGCCGTGTTAGTCTCTAAGGTGCCACAAGTACTCCTGTTTTTTGTGGATACAGACTAACACATTTATTAAAGCATAAGCTTTCATGGGCTACAGCCCACTTAGATGTTGTATAACTGTAATATCACAATAGATAATGTGAAAAAGGTCTTTGGACAGTTTTTAAACCAGTCAGTGGCCATTTTAAATGTAATCCCTTGACAGACATAAAATCTGTGTACTATAATGATTTAAGTACAAGTCTAACTTATCATGCATTTTTATTTAATACATTAAATTCCAGGTCAGTTGCCTAAATCCTTTGTAACTGTAAAATACCCAATTTGTTCACATGCCAAGAGAAAATGAGTAGTTACAAAATCACTAGCTAATAGCCCTGGCTTAAGCTGTGAGAACTGTTAGAACATACTGGGTCAGATCAAAGGTCCATCTAGCCCACTATCCTGTCTACCGACAGTGCCCAATGCCAGGTGCCTCAGAGGAAGAGAACCTAACAGGTAATGATCAAGTGATTTCTCTCCTGCCATCCATCTCCACCCTCTGACAAACAGAGGCTAGGGACACTATTCCTTACCGATCCTGGCTAATAGCCATTAATGGACTTAACCTCCATGAATTTATCCAGTTTTTTTAAACGCTGTTATAGTCCTATAGTCCTGGTGTATTTGGGTACCACTTCTTCTCCCAACAATATAAGTGATATTGATACATAGATTCACTGAAAGATAATACAGTGCAAAGTAAACACTTAAGTTTTTAATAGCAGAAAAAATACTAAGAAATTCTGAAACAGACAGGACTCTTAATTATGTGTTCATTTTATATCAATATATATTTGATCCTAAAATTTTGAAAAAAGCAATAATTTGCTGAAATATAAGTCATCAATGACACTAATGAGCACTGGGAGATGGAGTGGAAAGGCTTTAAATGTGTCCCATTATTTAGTAGGATAATTACCAGCACAGCTCTAGCATGGCATTTTATTACAGAAATACATAAGATTTCATCTTATTGCAAGCAGGTGCTGCAATGAAGCAAAGCAAGATCATTTTTATGAGATTCTTCTGGCCCGGAGAAGATTGCAGGTTTATCTTATTCTATCTAAGGCAACTTAGTTTTAAGGGCACCTGCTTTGAGTAAAGGGGTCAATGCATAATATGGACTACCACTCCTATTAATGTTAATGTAAATAATTTGCAGGCATGGAGAAGAGAACAGATATTCCCCCATGCCCACGATGAATAAAGTTTCTCAACAACTCTTTTGCCAAATGAGATTTGCAATAGACAAATGGCATAACTGCTTAATATAAATATACCAAATTATTTAGTACTTCTACAATGAAACTCCGCTATAACGTGATAATTGGGGTCCAAAAAATTTGATCACAATAAATGCGGGGTCGCTTTATAGCAGGGTTACGAACATTTACCATTTCAACTGGTTGTCATTAGCGCCACTGGTTTCGGGCTCTGGTGGTGCAGCTTCATTCTTCGCGCTGACATTTGTAACAATTTCATCATCTGAGAGGTGTTCATATATGGGGCAGATGTCATCTGCTGAAAACCAGTTGAGGATATCATGATGACTGTGCTCATATTCTCTGGGTGCTTCTTCAGCTAAACATACATCATCTTCAATGAATCTTGTAAATTCAGGCTCGTCATCATTACCATCATCGTGTGTAGATGATGGAAAAGCTGGACCAAGACCCTTTATCCAGCACAGTTCAATGCAATGTGCAGAGATAGCATCCCGAGCTTTCCCGCCGAGGTGACAGACTTCTTTCAAGTTGAGTGACGCCAGTAATGTGTCACTGGAGGAGTTGTTATCCGCTACCATCCACTTGATCATTTTGCGATGATAGTTTTGCTTAAATGCCAATATCTTCTTTTTTCCACCCTCGCGGAGTGGACTCGCTAATTCCTAGATCTCTAGTAAGCTGAGTTTGTTGTCTCCTCTTCTTTAGTTGATCCAGGGCGTACAATTTCTCTTGGGCAGAAAACGACTTGCATTTGCGAATTGGCGTATCCATAATGGTAAAATATTTTTAAAAATATAGGAAATTAACAACAAGTTCATAGGCATACACCATATACATGTACAAGTGCAATGGGCCTGCAATGGCCATGAGTCACTTTATCCTATGAGACCGGAAGAACGTGGTTTATTTACAAATGTCTTAAAAAAAGTACAGTATTCCAGCAAAATGTGAACAGTATTACAGACTTAAAGGGGAGCCAACTTATGATGGCGTTATATCTGAATTTGTGTTATCATTGGGCGTGTTATTGCAAAGTTTGACTGTACCATTATTTTGATTCACTACAAAGGTTTAATCAATAACTATTGTAGTAAGCTATGTTATAATGTAAATATGCATTTAATATCAGGTACTTCAAAGAACAGATATTCCCTCCCACCATTCTCTTTGAAAGACCCTGCATTAAATGGAATCACTCAAGATTTACACTGCTGTAACAAGAGAAATCTTCCCTATTTGTTAATTTTAGATTTCAATAATATATCCAAGACTAAGAGGGGAAAAATATTTTTGTTTTTTACTTTTTATATTCTGTCAAGGAACATACATTTTAACTGGTTTTAAAAATGTTATGAGGGGGATGAACATGTGGCCAGCAAAACTTTGCACTTCAGTTTGTAATTTTTGACGAGAATGATAGTGATTCAAATGACGATTCAAACACCATTTAAAACAAATATTTGAACACAGACATAAATCATGCAGCTTTCATTAAAACAGTAATTCCTCTTTTTGATACACATGATGCATATAAACAATTCTCCATTAAAAAAACAAAAATCACTGAATATGTTGGCACAGCTTCATCCATACAAAATTAGTGAGGGGCCAGTCAAGCACTATGTAAAAAGAGGTCAGGTAAACACGACCAATTATTATTGCCACAAAATAAAAGGAGATAACCATGTTGACTAATTTGCTGTGCATAATATACCAATGCCTTTATATTTTGCTCAGAAATGTCCCCAAGCTGATGTTTGTTAGAAATGTTTTGAAGAATTGTATTAGTTCTTTGAAATGATTGTGAACAGTTGCCACAGAATTTGCTATTCAAGCTGTGTTGGTTAGTTGTGGTTATTCAGTTAACTCACCTGGTATTGTTTCAGCTCCCTGACTGCCTGAGGATGCAAGCATCTTGCTCAAATAGTCATTTATGTGAATTTAGAAATTGGTTACTTCAACATGCCTGCACACATGACTTTGAAGTTTGATTTCTGCATTAATTTTCAAATACAATTCTAGTGCACAACTATTCATGGAAAAGTGGACACTTTAAGAGTGATAATGGTTGAAGCTATTTCATTTGACGTTTTGAATGGACATTTGTGGAAAGTTTTTACAGTGCTTGCTCAATATACCCGAACCCTGAATTTGTTCCTCACTTAACATATTAAATATTAACAATCCAAATAACTTAAACTTCCATGGCTTCTAATATATACATAAAAACAAGAAAAAAAAGCAATTACACTGAGCCATAACTGTTCCCAGGATGCAAATACAGGCCTACCTTTGCTGTGATCCACATTTTCAAGTAATGTGTAAAGTTGTAAGTGAGAATTACCACATTGAATTACTGACTTTTGTTTGAAAGGAACATGGGACCAATCTGGCTCTGCTATACAAACGCATATAGATCATAAGGCATTTGTTAGGTTTTGCAGATGTATTAACAGATGGATATTAGAAGAGTCAATGCCTGGCATAAATGTGTCATAGATTATCTTTCCTAAATAGCCACTTTCATCTGTTGCCAGACTTCAAAACTTCAAGGTCACTGTCAGTTGATTCACAAACATAACCCTGTCCTTGTACATAAATGCTTATCCATCGTGAGCTTGATACAAATGGTTTTGGCTGGAATTATATAGACAATGCAAGTGATACCTGCAGCAAGTTTTTTCATCTGTGATACTAGAATATAAACTGGGGTGTCAGCCAGCTAAGAATTTGTTCCAAAAAGGAAGGAGTTGCATTAGTTGTCCCTTTGAATTATTTGTGGTCTTCACTATCATCAAATCTGGACAGTGCAGTTAACTAGAACTGTCAATCAGATAGCATGTCAACAATTGCTACCAGAGGGCCATACAATATCATGGGCAAACCGAGAGAACTTATAGAGCACATGAGGCTGAGATTCCCTGCTGTGCTTGTGACAGTTTCCTCCTTCGTTATTTTCATTTATTCTTTGGCGTTTGAGCTTCATTAAAAGAAACCTGTGGAAATTAGCTAGAGTGATGGGAAAAGAAGTGAAATACAGAATGGAAAAAAGTATGAAAACTGAAGTTTAGAGCACGGCTAATATCATTTGGCTGATCTTTCTGCAAACCTTTTGGGAGAAAAAGGCAAAGTTCTGCAGTCTCTAAGTAGTAGCTTCATGAGAGTATGTAGCAATCTATGGTTCTCTGCTACTGTGCATGGTAAATGTTAGAGTTTAGAGAGGCTAGAGTTACCCTTTTTATGTGGAGACTGAGGCAGAAGTCAAAGCCAGAATGATAATTTCAACTTTCCAGACTTTGTGATTAATCGACAGTTTTACTTTAAACCCAGTCAACTCACAATTAACTCAAAAAAATTAGTCATGATTAATCACCGTTTTAATTGCACTGTTAAATAGAATACCAATTGAAATTTATTAAATTTAGATTTTTCTACATTTTCAAATATATTGATTTCAGTTAAAACACAATACAAAGTGTATAGTGCTCACTTTATTATATTTGATTGCACTACAGTACTTTTGAGATGAATTGAAAAATACTGTTTCTTTTGTTTACCTCTTTATTGTGAAAGTGCAACTTAGAAATGTAGTTTTTTGTTACATAACTGCACTCAAAGAAAACAATGCAAAACTTTTAGAGACTACAAGTCCACTCAGTCCTACTTCTTGTTTAACCAATCGCTAAGACAAAAAAAATTGTTTTACATTTATGAGAGATAATGCTGCCCTTTTATTTACAGTGTTACCAGAAAGTGAGAACAGGCATTCACACGGAACTTTTGTAGCTGGCATTGCAAAGTATCTACATACCAGATATGCTAAACATTTCTATGCTTTTTCATGCTTAAGCCACCATTCCAGAGGTTAGACTTCCATGCTGATGACGCTTATCAAAAAAAAATGTTAATTAAATGTATGACTGAATTCCTTGGTGGAGAATTGTATGTTTCTGGCCGTATTTTACCTGCATTCTGCCATATATTTCATCTTATAGTAGTCTCGGATGATGACTCAGCATATGTTCATTTTAAGAACACTTTTGCTGCAGATTTGACAAGAGGCAAAGAAGGAACCAATGTGAGATTTCTAAAGATAGCTACAGCACTCGACCCAAGGTTTCAGAATCCAAAGAGCTTTTCAAAATCAGAGGGATGAAGTGTGGAGCATGCTTTCAGAAGTCTTAAAAGAGCAACATTCTGATGTGGAAACTACAGAACCTGAACCACCAAAAAAGAAAATCAACCTTCTGCTGGTGACATTTGACACAAATTATGAAAATGAACATGTGTCGGTCCACACTGCTTTGGATTGTTATTGAGCAGAACCTGTCATCAGCATGGATGCAGGTCCTCTGGCATGGTGGTTGAAGCAGGAGTGAACACATGAATCTTTAGCACATCTGGCTCATAAATATCTTGTGACGCCAGCTACAACAGTGTCATGTGAACACCTGTTCTCACTTTCAGGTGACATTGTCAACAAGAAGTGGGCAGCCTTATCTCCTGCAAATGTAAACAAACTTGTTGTCTGAGCAATTGGCTAAACAAGAAATAGGACTGAGTGTACTTTTTGGCTCTAAAGTTTTACATTGTTTTAGTTTTGAATGCAGTTTTTTATGTAATTCTACATTTGTAAGTTCAACTTTAATGATTGCACTACAGTACTTGTATTACATGAATTGAAAAATACTATTTTTTTTTACAGAGCAAGTATTTGTAATCAAAAATATAAAGGGAGCACTGTACACTTTGTATTCGGTGTTATAATTGAAATAAATATATTTGAAAATGTAGAAAACATCCAAAAATATTTAAATAAATGATATTCTATTATTGTTCAACAATGCAATTAATCACATGATTAATCATGATTTTTAATCACTTGACAGCCCTAGTTTAAAGCTGACTAATAATATCACAACTATCAAGTTAAACCAGAATATCCATTGACATGATAAAAGTATCTTCATCCTTATGCTTTTAATTTACCCAAAGTCTCTTTGTGCTGCAGCTTTTCGCTTTTTCTTCCATAAAGAAGGCTTGTGTTTCTAATACTTTCAGGGTTTTTCAGGTTTTACTAACTGGATGGGGAATGGTTTTCATGAACTCTACAAGGTTTCCTATCCGGACTCAGGAGAGTAAAAAAAACCTTGGAAAATTTTCATCAACCAAAATTTTATTGAAACCTTTTGTTTTGATAATTTCAAGATCTCATTTTCAATTTGGACATTTTTAGTTTATTTTTACCTTAAGTTTACTTTTATAAAAAAAATTAAATTGTTTTGATCTGAAAACTCCCTTCTTTTTCCTTTGAGAGAGTCTAAATGGGATGTTTGAAGAATATCAAAAACTTTAAAAATATTTTCTTCGAAAATGCTGTGATCCTTTTCCTATTTGTTTTGATAAATGGACATTTCCAATGTGGGAGCAGGGAAGACTATTGTTGAAAAATTCCTGTCCTGCTCTAGGTTTTACCTGCTCTGTATTCCTTCCATCATCACACCACAGACTGAATCCTTCTAGCCTTGGAGGACTGGATGAGACTCCTTCTGCAAGTTCCCCAAGCTGTTCCTTAATTTCAGTCAATTTTTAGATAAAGAATAAATTCTGTATTTAGACAATATCAAATCAGTATTTTGGAATATATTACTTCTGTTGCATAAACAGTTGCTTTGAGAATAGAGACCAAAAATGATTCTAGCAACAACCTCAGTCTTTGGTTAGTGTAGAAAAACCTCACACCTTTAACTATTATGATGGTATAAATTTAGAACACTGCCATTTAAAAGCCTTAAACTATTACAACTAAAGAAGAATTCTGTTATTTATTTGCAGTTAATGTTTTGCTTCATACTTTATTGCACACTAACTGTCTTCCCGCCATATCCATTAAGCCTGTTGTGAGCCATAGACAAAATACCAATTTTTGTCAGTGGGGGATAACAATCTGAAATTTTACATTGATTGGACTGCTTCATATCCTGTGTGGTCATTCATTCTTAACAGTGCTTCTTAGAGTACCAACTAGCAATAATGACTTTATACTAATAAAGTTTCTAATGGCAACCCACATTAGGAAAGTATCCAAATTATCCAGTTCCAATAGCTGGAAATTTGTTCAAACGCATTAACCATTTAAATCTTCAAAACAGGTTAAAAACCGAATGAAGAGAGTGCTGTGATTCTTCTCTATCTTTCATAGTTATACTGTAGTATTACAAATGTTCTGAGTTTTCTAACACATCTGGAGGGAGCATAGAGCATTAGGGTTCTAATTTAGTCATGTTGCAAATTATGGAGCATGATTTGTTAAACAAATTGCACACAATTTATCTAATTGCTAAATTATTTAATCCTCATTTTCTTATTGACAGTTTGCATTCTTCACTTGCTATTTTTTGCAGGATATCAAAAGAAAACTATGCAAAAGCAGAAAGTGAACTTGGAGGGTAGGAATTCAGGTTTTGGTGGGGTGGTGGTGCTTGAGAACAGAAATGGCAATATATACCAAGCATATACAAAAGATATAAGCAATCATAATTTCCTTGTATTGTAATATAAATCATATGACAGGAAGTTACAGAAACATGACAAATCTCAGGTTAGCAAGAATGATTAATGTTTACATTTCTTAAATACAAACTGTGCACCATCCCCCCTTCCCCTCAATAAAAATCTGCAGTCAAAGCTGAGGCCCACCAGCTGATCACATTGTCATTTTATGGGCCCATCCCAGGCTCTGCAGCTGTGGCTCATTTCAAAGTTCCGCCCCACACACCTCAACTAAATTAGTGTGTAAATCAGACTAATAAAATATTTCATCAGGTTAGATGGATTCAATAAGTCCTGAGGGCTATTGTAGGGATGTTCTGGGTCTATCTGACCAGACTCCAGCTCTAGTGATTGTGGCATGTCACCATGACTCAGTGGGCCAGAGCTGAGAATAACAGATTCATGACTAACTGGTGAGATAGGGCAGACTCACCCTGAAACTGGTGGTTATTCTTCCATAAGGTATACCATCATGCCAGTAACAAAAGTAAACTTCTGTCTCATCATACTGGTTAACAAGTAGTCAGAAATACAGTCTCCTTCAGCATTCCAGTGCTCATTTCACCACCCAGACAATAGCCTTTATGATGAGTGGTTATTTAAAATCAATTTAATCAAACAAAGGGTTCTTCTAATCCCAAGAGATCATCCACACAGCCAGGTCAGCATATAACTCAGATCTTACTAAAGGATTGGCAACAGCGTTATTGGGTATCTAATATCTAAAGGTTTATTTATAAGAAAAAGAAAGGAGAGAGTTAAAATGGTTAAGTAAAATCAAATGCACATAATTGCAGAGTTCTTATACCAGGTTTGAAGCAGTGATAGGATAAACTGCTGGCTTGCGTGTCTCTCATTGGAATGTCCTCAGTCCATTGGTTGGAATACTCCTTTTAGTTTAAGTCCATAGCCCAAAGATCAGAGCAGGAAAGAGGCAAAATGGAGATGCTTCCATGGCCCTTTATACCTTCTCGCATGTGGAGGGAACACTCTCAGTCTTAGTTTGTGGGAAATTACAGGCACACAATGGAGTCTAGGGTGACATGAGCTGGCCACATGCCCTTGCATAATTTGACGATTCACAGGAGCAGCCATTAGCTATTCTCTGGCTAAAGCATTCACAGGAAGGCTTACTGGCTGGGGACAAGCTTTTACTATGGCCCGTTGTGAGTTAAGTATTCATCAACTTGACTAGTCCATTCACAATATGTTGTCTCGTTTCAATGTTGATTTTACCTGGCGGGTATTACTAAGGAATACAGCACATATGTAGGATGTCAGTACATAGTCAATACTTATAACTTCAGTTACAAAATTTATACATGTATAAACAGGATAATCATATTATGAAATAACTTTTCCATTGACTCCTTACATGACAATTTGTATAAGATTTGTTACAATTGACTAAAAGAGGCAATATTCTTGATATAAATAGCCATATTTCAATCATACAGCATCACAGGGTACAGTTAGGAACAGAGGAGATAAAATTAATCTTTTGTCACTGGCCATTTATGACCTCCTGCAGTCACGAATGAATTAAGGCATACGCACTATATACCCATTCCTTAAGATGCTGCTCTTGGAATCACACAAGGACAGAATCGGTTGCTGTGGTCAGAGCCTGTATCAATAGCTTTAAGAGGCCTATCTCATCCACTTTAATGCATAAACCTGCTACTGCATAGGGGTGCAGCCATATGGGGATGGCACGTAGGGTGTACCTAGAGCTCCAAATTACTTTAATTTGGCCTCCCCCACAGTTTAAGGGTCACATGTTCCTATTCTGACAGGGCATAATTCCTGGGTAGAAATCCTGATTGAATGGTCCAGCCACTGAGACTAATGGAACCTGCTAGACTTCAGAGGGCTCTGAGGTAATGTACTGTTTTGCTAACAGACTACAATAGATCAATGGTCTGGTGGACTATTACAATAGTCTTTTGTCCACAACCATTGAAATATACCTACCTTTTTCCACAATTCTGTTAGGGATTGGGTGAAAGCTAGCTGGCAGATGCTCAGTCTAGACAAACTGGAGATAAAGCTGATACACTGGAGGAAGCAACCAGAAGAGCTGGCAAAAATTACAATGGCATCTTTGACAGATGGAGCAAAACAGCCATTAGCAACACAAGTACACAATCTGAGGAGAGGGGTGCCAGGCCTAGAACTGCTGAGGTAACAACTATGACTAAAATTGTTCTTTTCAATCTGTATTTTTGAGATGGTGACTATTGCATGGTATGCAGACTTCACTACAATTGTCATGTCCAAGAGAGAGACTGCTCCAAGTGGGCCTAAAGTCCTGAGGCTTTTTGGAAACTAAAGACTATGCCAGCATACTTTGAGTCGGGCATCACAGTCAGAGCACTGAGCTGAACACTGGCTATCTGTAAATTTCCAGCTAGATTTAAGGTGTTAGCCTATGAAGGTCTAATGGTTTAGATCTGGGTTACCTAAAAGAACCTCCTCTCTCCCCCTGCAGTATTGGCACAGTTGAGATCAGTGGAGAGCTCTAGTTGGAGCTCTTTATAACAGAATGAGAGGGAGCTGGATTCCAGAATCTGGAATTTGTGCCCCACCATATTGGTTGGCCAGAACCTGAATTTGTTACCCTTTGGGATAAGCTACAAATGCCAAGTCTTTGTGCTTTGTAAGGAATTAATTCATCTTTATTCATTATTCTTATTCACCTGTGACCAATGGCTAGCTACAGTTATATGGAAAGGAGGGCAGTTTATACAATGGCTGAACAACACCGTATCATATGAATTTTAAACTTTTGGAAGGGTTCCCCAGAGACTTATGATGGGTGACTGTAGATGAAGTATAGATCAAAATAAATATAAAATGCATGGCTTTTTCCTTGCAGAAGAGACAGCCTGGCCCTATGAAAATAACTTTTCAGTGACACCTTGCAGTACCTGAAATACCAATGGTATCCTATTTCTAGCACAATGGTACATATTGGCATTGGGTCAGCCTACAATGTGTGTGTGTGTATGTGTATGTGTATGTGTATGTGTATGTGTGTGTGTGTGTGTGTGTGTGTGTTAAAGAATGGGACTGTGAACGTGCCTTTAACACTGGATACACACATTTTTATAAGTCATAATGAAATCTGAGAAGGAAAAAGCATTGACTAGTTCAACTACTCCATATCCTGAGAGTCATTCACTTCCTCTCTTCTCAAAATAAGCTTCTCTTTACACCTATGACACATTCTTCATTTTGCTTGGATACAGTCTAAACTCACTATCCTTTATTATCCAACAAACCAACAGCATCTCTATGCATTCAGCCATTGCAATGCCCTCTGCACCATTTGAGAACATCCTGGTCTCCACTTAAGTATTTCTCCAAAGTTAACACAATAAATCTAGTTGACTATGTCTTGAGCAATTGGTCTTCCCTGCAGTTGCTTCTGCTAATAGGACTGAGATGTTTCAAAGATTGCATATTTATAATCTCAGACTCATCACCACTTTAACTTTGCTCATCTTGTGGTCTACATAATGTTATAAACACCAGGAGTCAAGATTAATAGAAACTGAAAATAATTACACTTTTTATCTGAAGATCTCTGTAGTTCACAAACATTAGAGATCCAGAGCATTAAAGTTGCTTCAAGAGCGCAGATCCCAGGACACCTGTGGAATTGCATCAAAGTCCTTAAGGTTCTGCAAAGCCATGGAAGGGAGGGAGAGAAGAACAGTTTAAGGGATTTGGAGCCTCATTTTAGTTAATCTTCATATTCTATGTGAGGTAAGCATTATAGCATGGAAGAGTATGATTGAGGCAGAGAAATTATGGGACTTACCCAGGATGAAGGCTTGGAAATCTGGAGATCCTATGCAAAAAAAGAGACAGATATGTTGCATTATTATCCCGTAAAATCAACTGTTCCCCCAATAAGTACAGAGCATAGATTACAGTGGAAGCCCTGATCGGAAGCAGGAGGGGCAGGGCAAGAAGAGGAAAAGGAAGGGAAGGTGGGGTTCCCCTGAAGCAAAAACATTTATAATAAATTCTCAAGTCATTTCTTAATAAGAAATCTTATCAATTTTGCATACCATGTTTTATAAGCCAGATTGTTTGCAGAAGAAATTCAGTTTAATAATGGATGTACCACAGCAGCTATCTTGCACTTACAAAAAAAGTTAATTGTTAACTTACTAAGTTAACTAAGGCTAAATTCTGCTGTCACTGAATTCAGTGACAACTTCCTACAACATGCAGCCCTAATGAATGTATCTTTAAAGAAGACATCGAACAGCCCCTTTGTTATTTTAAACTTTCTTCTTAAGCATGTTTTCATGTCACACACCCAGCACCTTTGGCTCTTGAAATATTCTCCATGACGATTCCTCTTTTGGACTACCATACAAAGGTCATTTATTTGGCCTGAGGCTCTTGACACTTCCTGTTCAATGCACCATATGAATCACTTGAGCAGAACTATCTGGAAAAAATATTTTGTGATTCTCTAAAACACTTCTAGAACTTTGCAGTGTTTTGTCCCACTTGAATCTTTATGATTGTTTTAAACATCTTTTTAAAAATCCCTGCTGCAGTTTGGACTTGATTCATCATTGACAACATTTTTTCCAGTTTACTATCCTTCCCTGGAAATTGAGAGAAGCCATACAGAACTTATCTTTCCTCTCCCAATAGTTAGTAATTCACTCTATCATATTTAGGCAATCAGAAATTCTCACCTCTGTAAAAGGTGGTGACTATCACATCTACACCCAGTTTCTTCATGCATGTTACTATTCAGCATATTCTTTTACATGAGCAGAATGATGTAGTTTCAGCTCAGTTGCTCCCATAAAAGCTAATAGTTACAAAGGCTAAAACCACACACAGCTCTGAAAAAAATGCAGTTTAAAGTTGGAATTGAATTAATGTATATTATCCTACTGACAAATCATTTCATTGAGGCTAGGTAAATATGTAACATGTATATTTTAGCAGGCATGCATTTTAACAAGCAACTATTGCCATTACAAATGACTAATGACCCTAGCAGCAACCCCAATGCAAGAACGAAGGGGACTCACTGGTATCTGGTCACACATTTCAGCTGCTCTGACTAGTTCAGTGTACTAAACTCACCAATATTATAACTTGTAACTAAAAGGTGTCATGTAAGATACCAATAGAAAGTTAATAGCATACTGATCATTAATATTATTTCATGGTGTATGTATAGAGGACAAATTCAAAATTATACATATGGGAAATTATGTTCTTAAAGTGTCTTTTCCAGGTAGGGCTGAATTTATCCCATCCCAGACAAAGAAATGTGGTTCTGCCATCTTGGAGGCACTGCCAAGGTACATTAAGACAATGGGAATGAAGTTTACATAAAAGGTAAACAGCAGCACCGTCAAGGCAACAATGACAGCATCAACAGCAGGAGGAAGAGAAAAGGGCCTAGGGGTTACAGTGAACGAGAAGCTGGATATGAGTTGACAGTGTGCCCTTGTTGCCAGGAGGTCTAACATCAGTTTGGGCTGTATAAGTAGAAGCATTGTGAGCAGATCGAGGGACGTGATCATTCCCCTCTAGTCAGCATTGGTGAGGCCTCATCTGGAGGCCTATGTCCAGTTTTGGGCCCCACACTACAAGAAGGATGTGGAAAAATTGGAAAGAGTCCAGCAGAGGGCAACAAAAATTATTAGGGGGCTGGAGCACGTGACTTATGAGGAGAGGCTGAGGGAACTGGGATTATTTAGTCTGCAGAAGGTAAGAATGAGAGGGGAATTAATAGCTGCTTTCAACTACCTGAAAGAGGGTTCCAAAGAGGATGGATCTAGACTGTTCTCAGTGGTGGCAGATGACAGAACAAGGAGTCTCAAGTTGCAGTGAGGGAGGTTTAGGTTGGCTATTAGGAAAAACTTTTTCACTAGGAGGGTGGTGAAGCACTGGAATGGGTTAGCTAGGGAGGTGGTGGGATCTCCTTCCTTCGAGGTTTTTAAGGTCAGGCTTGACAAAGCCCTGGCTGAAATGATTTAGTTGGGGATGGGTCCTGATTTGAGCACAGAGTTGGACTGTCTGACCTCCTGAGGTCCCTTCCAACCTTGATATTCTATGATTCTAAGCAGGCTGCTGGAATCAGAGTTGCTGGTTCACAGCTGCTTAACACTGAAACTCAGCTCATGCTTGTTTGCTGGCTGCAAGCGTCCAGGCTGTAAATCACAGCAGCAGAGTATTCATGGCACCCAGCAGTTACAGGAAAGGTGCTGACAATCCCACACCAGGTTGGACTGCATCCTAGAACATGACACTAACACACTGATTCCCCATCATTTTTGGATAAGGAAATCATTTACACTTCTACCAGCCAGCAACCTCCTCAAACTCATCCCATGTAGCCAGATACCTCTTCCACATCTGGCTTTAGGGCTCTTTTGTGTCAAATATGCACAAGACCATATTGGGGGTAATTCAGAATCAAAACACCCCAGCAAGAGCTCTGAATCATTGTTCCTCTGATTGGCACAAATCTTTGCCAGTGCACAGGGGTACAAAGTGGCTTCCTTTGTGTCTTCAGCCATTGGACTGTATGTGTGGGGTCATAGTGAAGAAGAGGTAACTCCTATCTTTTGAGTTAGCTAGCAGTGCTAATCCCACACAATTCTGGTGCTCGGGGAGCACTGTGGTTGTCCCCAGCTACTAGCCTGGGGGAACAAAGTTGCTCTGCACCCTCCTCTGCCTCTTGCACACATCCAGGGGTTCAGGCAAAAGTGGCCCTTAATGATGAATTCAGTAACCATCTGGGTCAAATGAGTAGAACTCTTCCTGCCTCACATTCAATTGTGCAAATTAGAAATAGGGGAAAACTGCAAAACTGCTTCTTTTGATTTTTATCAGCATTAGCTGTATTTACATGCCTATTGGGTCTCCATTTTGCAATCTTTCATACAATTAGGTTTTATTATTCACAGATGCTCTTAACATGAATTTGAAATGGGCACTCTAATACTTACAGGAGATAAATTCCAAATCCACGAGCTTTAGCACCAATAGCCAGATAAGATTTATGTTATCTCCAACCCAGTAAAAGACTCTCATGTGACCTAAATCACAACTGAACAATGTAGCTGGATTTGCTTTTTTTGGTACAGTGCCTTGTACAATGAAATCCTGATCTGATGAAGTGTCAATATACAACATATGTACATACAGTATAAATAGAATAATGAATTCTTGACTTGGAATGGCAACAAACAAAAATCATTAAAGTATTCATTGATGTTCTGAACAACAATTAAACTCAAGATCTGGACAATGCATGAAACAAATAAAGTGTGAGGTAGATTTGCTGTAGGTTCTTTGCTTGACTGTAATACACACTAACCTACAGTGGAGGCTAGGGCACTCCAAATTCCACTGGATCTGAAAAGCTGATGGAGTTCTAGTGGGAGTTACCATGCTCATAACTGGATGAGTGTGCAAGACACAGCGGCTGGGCCTTAATTTCATAATTAAGGCTGCAAGATGGGAGGCTTTGGAATGTAGACCACCAAAAGAGGGGAGGACCATTATCTAATTATCAGTGGCAAATTCCTGAAGCACCAGTACCAATAGGTGACCCATAGTTGGGGACCCAAAAGCACCAGCATTGAATTTAAGTTTAATATAGGCTATATAGTTACATTGCTTTAGTACTTTGAATTAAGAAGCACTGATACTGCAGTGAGAACCATATAGGCACTTCCTTTTGCTCATGAGGAACACTGCTGACTTTGCTGTGGCACTATGCAGGCCAAGGAGGTCATCTGTTGTTCTCAGTAAAGGACTGTGTGACAAATCTGTGTCCTTGTCTCTGTGGGCCCTGCGTTTCCTGACGGACAAGGAGACAAGGGTCTACTAAGCCATTTTCATCATAAGCCAGCGAGGGAGGTGAGGAGAAGCTATCCTCCCTTGCACAGTCTCTGTTGTCTCCCAGTCTCCGTGATTAATCAGGGGGACAAAAGGGGGGAACCTGGGCCCGCCTTCTACTCCGGGCTGGAGTAGTTCCCCACAGCAGCCCCCACTTCCTCAAGCTCCACTTCATCCTTACCTCAGGGCCTCCTTCCTTGTACCTGATATGGTGTGTACAGCTCAGTCTCTCCAACAGCACAACTTCTTCTCACAGCTCCTGAAATGCACGCCCACCTGACTAACTGGGAGGCTTTTAACTAGTTTCAGCCAGCCCCTGATTGGCTTCAGGTGTCCTAATCAACCTAGCATCCTTCCTGCCTTCTGGAAAGCTCTTAATTGGCCCCGGGTGTCTTAATTGACCTGGAGCCGCTGCCATTTTCTTATCCTGGTACCAGGGATTTGTTTAACCTGGGGCTATTATATCTATCCATCTCCCACTACTTTTCTATAGCCATCTGGCCTTGCCCCGTCACAGCTGGGAATGCATTACTGCGAGGATTGTTTCTTCTATGGGTATAGAGTGTCTAGCACAATGGGGCTCTAAACTATGTGGGCCATAAACGCTAGACTCTTCTGTAAGACAAATAATAAAACATTATGCTAAAAGGTGCTAATGGATTCCAAGACAATCACAGGTCTCATTACAGCTAATGGGTTGGCCAAACACCTTGTTTTAGGCTAAACTGAAGACTTAATCAAGTCCCTTAATATGTTAAAAAGGGCAGGGGTTGTGGGGCTACCTGTGTCCTAAGGCACTAATCTACATGGCAGGTCAGAGCTAAATTATAAGGTTTTTCCCTGATTGCAAATACAGAGGCTAAGATACTGGTTGCAGGCGGTATGTGTTGGAGGCAGAGAGAGATAGAGAAAGTTCTGAGTGTGACCCCAGGAGGAAGCAGAGGGACGGGCCCTATTGGACATAGACTTGGGACGTTCTAACATTATGTCTAGACTTAAAACACTGCATCGGTACAGCTGTAACGCGTTAATGGAGATGATGCTCCAATCCTATGGGACAGCATTCTCTCGTCATTTTAGTTAATCCACCTCCATGAGAGGCAGTAGCTAATGTCAGCAGGCAAAGCTCTCCCGCCAACATTGCGCTGTCTACATCAGCGCTTAGGTCAGTATAACTGTGACACAGTATAACTGTGACCAACGTATGCATTCCAAAGTAATTCTGTAGTGTAAACCAGTGCTCAGTAAGGAACCTATCTGCTGTCCTTGGTTTCTATTTTGTTCAGAGAAACAACATTTTGTGTACATTTTTTTCTAAATAGGATTATACCAAGAATATATCTGCATCATTTCACAGATATCATCCTAATAGGATGGACTTTGCAAGGCCCTGGGATTTTGGCTAACTACTCAGGTAGTATGGGCAACAAAAGTAGCAATAACGTGTATACGGTCAGTATAGACCTTAAGAAATGTGTGTGTGTGTGTGTGTGTGTGTGTATACACACACACACACACACACCCCTCTACCTCGAGGTAACACTGTCCTCGGGAGCCAAAAAAAATCTTACCGCATTATAGGTGAAACCGCCTTATATTGAACTTGCTTTGATCCACTGGAGTGCGCAGCCCCACCCCCCCAGAGCACTGCTTTACTGCATTATATCCGAATTTGTGTTATATCGGGTCGCATTATATCAAGTTAGTGGTGTATATAACTACTATTTGAATAATATAAATGATAAAAAGGGTTATTGTGTACCTTCTCCAAATGCTATTCCTACTAGTAAAATTGTGAACATTTACTTTAAATTTCTGAAGACAACAAATTCTTAAAGTGACCAGTCAGATAGGGATTTTCAAAGTTTCTATTTTCATGTGTCAATGCTTATTTTTCTGATATAGTTGGCTGACTAAGTTTGTTTTCTGAGAAAATGAGTTTCCTTAAAGAGATGCTGACTCATTATTGAAAACCTTTGAAAAACATATTTAGAGCTATTTCTGGGGCCAGCATATATCACATACTAATCTTCATTACTCATGCTTCATTTTAATTCATAAGGGCATCTGCATGAAGGCACAGACGCTCAGAATTTTCTGGCCCAAAATTATTAGCATTATACATTACAAACTTTCATGTAGAAATTCCTTCTCCAGCCACCTTCTTCATCCCACACCTGTTTAAAAATGCCTAAGGAAAAGCATGTCTATAAATGGCTTTTATGATAGCTGACATAGTTAGAAGATCCAAATGGAAATTGAATGGTGCACCTGCACCAACAAAATAGATACTTTATAAAAGTAAAATGACTTTCATATCCTGTAAGTGTTTCTGGAAAGGAAAGCATTTGACTATAACAAACAAGAAGAGCCTACTCATTAAGACTGATTGACTTGGCTTAGCACAACTTTCTAACCTTCTAAACCCCACATAGATCCTAACTGTGCATAGGAATCTTCTGATTCACCCCAGACATGTTAACTAGCCCCACTCCTATTCATTAACTCTTATTCTAAACTCTTGCATAGTTGTCAGCATTTCATGTTACTTGCTCCACAGGATTATGTTCTTGTTCATGAAAAACTGTCTATAGCTAATAGTTGGGGAGACACACTCTCAATATAGATATGAACAATCAGATGCCATTTTTCAATCCACAATTTGCCTGCATAAAGCAAATCCAATCCAGGATTAATTGTATGTAATCAGTTAATCACAGGTTCCATTCTCCACCCAGCAGAAATGGCCCACATAGGAGAGTGGAAACTCCATGACTTTCAAGTTAACTCAGAGTTTCCTGTGAATAATCCTAGTAACGAGAGGCAAAGTTTGTCCCCCCAATGCCAATTGTGGAATTCCATTCCACTCTTCAAACCCCTTGAGCCCTCAAGATCCGCTGTCTGCCAGAGACATGCAGCACCCACACAGAGATTTTCATTTTCTAGTAAATTACTTGGCTTGGCCTACAGGTTTCAGGGGAGGGGAGAGAATCTGGCAGAGCTTGGACTGCTCCTCCTGACCCACTCACAGAGCTTGCTCCCAGCTGAAGACTTGTGATGGATCAATGGTCCTCCCAATACAACTCTGAATAAGTGATCAGAGGCAGTGGGAAAGTCTTGAGAAGACAGACACAAGGCCAGCAGAGAATAGAAGTTCAAAAAGTAGAGTATAGTGGGAAGGTGAAACTTCTCCCATCTGTATTCACAGTGCATGAGCCACAGATGCAGGATCCCCTCGACTTGAGAAAGCAGAGATGAGCATAAGGACATAAGACTGTCAAGTGTCAATATTAAAGAGTTGACTCACCAATGGCAGGAATGACACAGCAGGCTCTCCTCATTTAGTGCCCCCTGCTGGCAGCTGCTCAGGACCTGCAGAGGTGGTGGTCTTAGAATCATAGCAATGTAAGGCTGAAAGGGACCTTGATATCATATTTAGTCAAGCCTCCTGAGCTGAGGCAGAACCAAGTATACCTAGGCCATGACTCATCCGGTGACTCAGCCCTCCAACTAGGTCACATATAGTTTCACCCTTTCCATGGTAACACAATTCCACCAAAAATAGTCCAATGTCTTATTGTTAGGTTTTCAGACCCCCACTTCTATGCCCCATGGTCCTTAAGCCCTCCTATTTCAGGGCTTTCAAAAAGTCCTTATCCTCTTATATTAAGGACCTTCATACCAGTGGCTAGTTGGGGAACCCCAGCCCTCTCTTCCCTGTGGGTTCCAGCCGAGGGACCCTGCAGTGATCAGGTCAGGTATGTCTATTTAGACTTGGCCCCTACAACCTCCCTGGGCTTCTTCCTAATTCAGCCTATCAGCTGGCCTTTTCTAAAGTATCATTTGGGGCCCACTGTGTTCCTCTCAGACTTCTTTCATGCCCCAAGCTCACAGGGCTCCCTGCAGTCCTCCAACAAATCCTAACTGAAAATATAAACATATACAAACTTCAACCTTCTTTAGGCTTGACCTTTTGTCCCTCTTAACTTTCCCCTGTGCTCTGTTCCCTTTTGAAAACCTCCCTGAAGGTCTGGGTCCTGCCCTTTTGTCAGGACTCACTTCTGGAGCTTGCTCTGCCCCAGTAGCTTCTTGATCTCTCTCCTGACCTCTTCCTAGAATTGTCTGCTTGGAAGAGTGTCCTAAGGCCAACTCTTTCCCTACACTTCTCTTTTAACCCTACTACTCTTTCTATTGCCAAGAGAGTAACTGCATAGTTATTTCCATCTCTGTCCTACAGCCCCTTTCCACTCTGTTCTTCCTCTCTTAATAAGAGCCACCAGCTCCTCCCTTACATGTGACTCGTCTTTAATTGGGCCTGGCCCACCCTGTAGGTGCAACCAGGAGCACTAATTAAGCCTTCACGTTCCCATTAACGCTTTCGGTGTTAGTGTTGAGGTTACACACCATCCATGGTCAATTTAAAAAAAAAAAAAAAAAAACAATAACTAAGGTACTTTGTGATTCACTTTTGTAAAAGACTCTCTATAAATGCTAGATCAGCATGATTGTGATAATGCAAAACAAGCAAAATCAAGCCAAATAGGCTGAAGTCAATTAAGATGTGCAAATCTACACCAGCAGAGAATTTGACCTTTGGTTCTAAGAAGAATGATTTTCAAGCTCATTAGCCACCTCACTACCTCTTTCTTAATGTGCCAGGTACTTCAAGCAAAACACACAGAGTTTTGTCTAATTAGCAGGCACATCATTATATTCTAATACAAGGTTGATACATGTGTAAGCGGGGGAATGGTCCCGCTATTGTGGGGAACTTTCCTGGCTTCTGCACTACCCCGGTGAAGAGGGCTAGCGAAAGGATCCGAGTTTTCGCTTCCACTTCCTTTACCCAGAGGCCTCCCTGCCCTTGAGGACTTCCCTTCCACTCTCCTGTCTGGCAGAGTTTTCATAAACCCCGACAAGGCTGGGCCCAGGATTCCTGGGGGGCTCGACCCCCAACCCTGCGGTGGTCACCCAGGACAGGGGCTAAGGTGTCCCCACTTCGGGGTACTTTCTCTGCACTGGGCACCTCCCTGACCCACTGATCATTTCATACAATTTAAAGCAAATACAAGTTGTTTAATTAACAATTAATTTTAAAAAAGAATAAGGAAAAAAGGGGAAAGGTTAGAGGAAAACACATCACCCTGCTCTGTGGCAGGGAACATTACAACCAGTGTCTTTGGAACGTCAGGGCAGTTCAGTCTGTTCCTTGTAGGTCCCAGGCCTGCTTCTCAGGCCCTGTCTGTGCTGCAGAGACGCTGTGGATTGGACACTTGCTCTGGCGGTGGCCACACGCTCTCAGGCTCTAGGTGGCAGGACCCTTTTTCCCAGCGTCGCCCCTGCCCAGTCGGGGTTATGATCCCCCTGCAAGTCTGGCCTGCAAGGCCTCTTGGCTGAGGCGTCTCCCTGTGCTGGGCCCACTGCCCAGGGTCCCCCTCACTCTCCCCAGCTGCTCACCGCACTCGGACTGCACACGGCTCCGGACTGCCCCAGCCCCAGCTCCGGACTGCTCCAGCCTCAGCTCCAGCTCCGGACTGCCCCAGCCCCAGCTCTGGACTGCTCCAGCCTCAGCTCCAGCTCCGGACTGCTCCAGCCCCAGCTCCAGCTCCACTCTGCCTCAGCACGGCTGCTGCTGCTGCTCTGCCTTCAGCTCCCTGGGCTGCTTCTCTGGCCTCTCTGGCTCTGGTTGCTACAGCTCTGCTCCCAGGACAGCTCTGCTCTGCAGGCTGCTTCTGTGACTCTGCTCCCAGCTCTGACCTGCTTCCTGGCTGCTTGTCTGGCCCCTCTGGCTCTGGTTGCTACAGCTCTGGTCCCAGGGCAGGTCTGCTCTCTCCGGGCTGTGCTCTGGCTTTGGGGCTGCAGCTCTGCTTCCAGCAGCTTAGCTCGGGCCCCTGCCCTCTCCTTAGCTCGGCCCCACTCTGTCTGACTCAGGCCATTCCAGTTCACACGGAGGACGGGACCCCCTCTGGCCTCCTGACTCCCTGATTAGCCTGCCCGCCCTGTCAATCAGGCTGATCTGGAGCATTGGCCTCTCCCCATTGCCCCTGGGGACTGTCAGTCTCAGGCTCCTGATTTGCCATCGACCCTTCCCCTTTCAGTGCTGGGAGCTAGCCAACCAAAACACCCCACTGAATGTTAGTAAGGGGGCAACAGTCCCCTTACACATGTGATAGATCTTCAGGGACAGAAATGGAAAACCAGCAGTGAAGCAGTTAAAGTCAGACATTTTGATATCACATGTGTTCAGTATATTACCAGCTAAGATGAAACAATGTTATGTAATGTGTTATTAAACTCAATTCTAAGTGATAATTTTAAAAACTAAAACTATACAGAGCAATAAACTCATACACCATCTTCAGAAGTTGCTAATACATGGCAACATTGTTATAAACTAGTAAACTGGAATAATACAATACCACCTACATAAATGTTTTTAATGACAAGACTAAAAATGGTGATTTCACAATTAACAATTTATTACAGCTCTACATTGTTAATCTTGTTGCTCACAAGCCTCCTACATAAAAATTAGAAACAAATATTTTCCAAATGTGCTAATATGCCTACATATTATTCATCATTAGACTAATCTTAATTTTAACATCGTACATCACAAATGGATTTAGTATGAGAAGAGTTTGGTATTTTATTACGGGCTCAGATCCTGATCATATCCTTGATGTCAAGATAATGGATGTCAGAGACAAAACTGCCATTAACTTAATGGTACAAGTTTGTACATCAAATGAATTGAGAATAGGTGGATCATGGACAGATCCATGAAATTAAGTTACAAAATCCTTTGCAGTGAGAAACATGTATTATAGTAGATCAACTTTATAATAACAAAATCCACAGCTAAAAATGATTTCTTACAAGTTTGTCAATACTTATTGTACTTTCATTTTGCTAAAATGCATCTTGAGACTTGGCTTATAAGGAGGAGGATCCTTAGAAGACTCATAATAGTGCCCAGTCTCACAGCATAATATAGTAGATGTGCTAGATGTTTCTTAAATGCTGGAGTGAAAACCTGTCCTCTAGCCAAATCTGCTAAGAGATCTGTGAAAATTGAAAAGACAGTGTACCCAAGATTCTGCTGTCATTACAGTATAGAAAGGGGGCAATGTTTTTGCTTTCAGAACTTTTTTCTTTCAGAAGTCAATTTCTGGCCTTGATTTTGTTGCCTTAATAAAATCCATTTATACACAAATAAATTTTATCAGAAGTCAAACAGCAAGTTTAAATATCAATTAAGAATAAAATTATGTAATAAATGGGCAGTTTTATATTTCTAATAAAACATACCACATTAGCATCAAGGGGGGAGGGTTAGCTCAGTAGTTTGAGCATTGGACTGCTAAATGAAGGGTTGTGAGTTCAATCCTTGAGGGGGCCACTGGGGAATTTAGGGCAAAAATCAGTACTTGGTCCTGCTAGTGAAGGCAGGGGGCTGGACTTGATGACCTTTCAGGGTCCTTTCCAGCTCTATGAGATAGGTATAACAGAAGTAACCATTTCTGTATACAAATGAATGGTTTTAATGGAACATTCAAGTCACATTAGTTTTCTTTTTCCTTAATACACAAATCAGTCCACTCCACACATTTACAATTGAATAGAAAGTCCATCTTAGTACCTATATGACTACTATGCATCTAATGTGTTACCCAATCTTTATATTATGTAATAATTATACTTATTATTTAAGAATCCCCAATTATCACTTTGAGGGTTGTCAGGCCCAAGATCAGGCCCAATAATTATTCAAATTATACAGTTGGGAACTCTGACATGCACAGCTGGAACACTCACATTATAGGAACTTTTATATTTATAAATATCGTTTATTAATACATTTAGCATAGGCACAAACACCCCAACTTAGTAAAGTAGGCAGAGATACTACAGAATGTACATCTGCACATCCATATGCTCACACCATCTCCTGTAGATCTTGAAATGTTAGCCACTATCTTCCTCATCACCATCACCTTCCCCATTATCACCAGTGACTATCATTCTGGCACCTCCCTAGGACTACATCTCTCTCTCCTACCACCCCTAGACTGAGATGCCACTTTTATATGTTATGCTGACACCACTATGTTTGATATATATTCAGTAGGGGATTTTTTCCCCTTTTCCTTATTT
Source organism: Trachemys scripta elegans (assembly GCF_013100865.1). Lineage (NCBI taxonomy): Eukaryota > Metazoa > Chordata > Testudines > Emydidae > Trachemys > Trachemys scripta. Next base: position 31,777,356 of record NC_048306.1, read on the forward strand.
GTATTTCTTCACCTTACCAATGTTGGAGTGTCTCTTTTCTATAGGTTAGTATATCAGTGATCTCAACTTATTATCATATGCGTCCATTCATTACCATGACCTTTTTGTGGTTAGGTATCATATTTGTTATTTCTGTGCTAACCAGTTATTTCAGTTCTTTCCAAGAGTTGTGGTGTACCTGTTAAGTTTATGGTATGAACTTAGAAAAGCCCCTAGGCCAACCTGCTTTAGCGCATCCTCTACGTTAAAGATCGCAGCCATACATGGATGCTTTAGCTCATCACCATCTATGTAGGTCCCAAACTTTAGCTCACCCTACAGGATGCGGCGTGTAGCTTCCCATTGCATCAGTCATCTAACCCATTTTGTAAAAGCATGTGCAATTCTTGTACTAAGATGCTAGATCTAGTGTGGTGACGTAGGCTCAGTCCAACCCTGCTCGGCAATGTCTAATGTTTAGGCACCCTGCTACCCAGTGGAATTTACATCCCCAGGTTAGGTACCCCAGCTCCCTACATAATCTATAGGGAGAGTTAGGCACCTAAAAGTGGGATTCCAAAAAGCCAGCACATTGCGTGGGCAGCTGCCTTAGGTAGCCAGTAGGAAATTCCAAGGAGAGGTGTGTAGGCTAAGCCTTACCCTTCAGAGGGAATTAGTTAGCTAGTTCTGGGCTGAAGAGAGGTGCCTTCCTCCACTCAAGATTCACAGCAGTAAACTCTCTCCTGGGGTAGGAGGTTAAGTCAGGTCTGGCCTTTCCTCATGAAATAGTAGTATTGGTTCCCACTTTATATACCCAATAGTCCAGTGGTTAGCACACTGCCCCAGACTGTGGGAAACTTGGGTTCATATCTCTACTTTGCCTGATTTGGAGCAAGGACTTTAACCCAGGCCTCCCACCTGCCAAGTGAATGCCCTAACCCCGGGACTATAGGGTATCCTGAAGTAGGGCTCTCTTGGTCTATACTGTTGAAGCTGTTCTCTTCTGTATAAAATACTTAAATATCCACTGGGCCGCAGAGAGGGTAAGAATTACTGTACACAGCCTGGTAACTAGGGTATGCACATGAGGTTCCAGTCTCAATACCAATGAATCTTTAGAAGACTTTAGGTGCCTGCAGGTTTAGGTGGCAATTGATCAGGAAATCTGAGTTTCTTAACTTTGGATTTAGGCGCCTAAAATAGTAGTTAGATCCTTTGTAGATCTAGCCCTGTGTGTTCATGCTGAGAAAGCCTCATCTGACCTTTACCAAGCTTGTCTCTTGCCATTCAGAAGTCAAATCCTAATAATGTTCCTTGATTCCAAAAACCTTAAAAACACCCCTCCACACCCACACACTCGCCTCTCAAGTGGAGAGTGCTGCTCAGCCTACCTGTGTTGTACCTGTTACATGCATCTAGACCAGGGGTGGGCAAACTTTTTGGCCTGAGGGCCACATCTGGGAATATAAAGTGTATGGCGGGCCATGAATGCTCACAAAATTGGGGTTGAGTGAGGGAAGGAGGGAGGGCTCTGGTTGGGGGTGCAGGCTCCAGGGTGGGGCTAGAAATGAGGAGTTCAGGGTGCGGGGAGGGGGCACTCCGGGCTGGGACAGGGGAGTAGGGTGCAGGGGGGATGAGGGCTCCGGCTGGGAATGAGGAGTTTGGGGTGTAGGAGGGTGCTCCAGGCTGGGACCAAGGGATTCTGAGGGTTGGAGGGGGATCAGGGCTGGGGCCGTGTTGAGGCATGGGGTGCAGGCTCCGGCTGGGGGTGCGGCCTCTAGGGTGGAGCTGAGGTTCAGGGGTTTGGAGTGCAGGAGGGTGCTCCAGGCTAGGACCGAGGGGTTCAGAGGGTTGGAGGGGGATCAGGGCTGGGACCGTGTTGGGGCATGAGGTGCAGGTTCCAGGCGATGCTTACCTCAAGCAGTTCCCGGAAGCAGCGGCCATGTCCACACTCCAGCTCCTACATGGAGCTGTGGCCAGGTATCCGTGCGCGCTGCACCATCCGCAGGCACCACCCCTGCAGCTCCCATTGGCCGCAGTTCCCAGACAATGGGAGCTGTGAGGGCAGTGCTTTGGGTGGGGGCAGAGTCCCCGGGCTACCCCTACACATAGGAGTCAGAGCAAGGTCATGCCACTGCTCCCAGAATCGGTGTGGAGCGGTCCCCAAACCTGCTCGGCGCCACAGAGCAGGGCCATGCTGCTTCTTCTGGGAGTCGCCTGGAGCGGACCCGGACCCCACTCCCTGGCTGGAGCTCAAAGGCTGGCTTAAAACAGCTGGTGGACCAGATCCAGCCCATGGGCCATAGTTTGCCCACCCCTGACCTAGACAGGACTTCATTCTCCAAAGATTCCAATTCAGGCCACATCACACAAATTAAACAGTGAACTAAAATAACAGTATAAATAATATATGGCACATTAAGTGCTCTCTACCCAGTTCTTGGATATGTGAATCTTGTAAAGTCTGTTTCTGCATTTTGCATACAAATGTGCATTAGCAGATTTTACATGATACACGGGGATGTCTTCCTGCTGACATTTCTAAAAGCCAGATTGAACCCAAAGTGATTATAATGAGTTTCTTATTTTGGGAAGAAGGAGAAAAAGAAGAGAGTCACGTAGTTACTTTGATTAGGATCACTTCTGTCCCTAGCAACAATGACTAACCACCTCATTATGCAAAAATTAGATAATACAAGTTGTCATGTACAGATTAATTTTCATCTCAGTCTGACTTTCCCTGTGCTCAGAAAATATCCTTCTTTGAAACATGATTCTAAAGTCAAAGCCTGTGACAGGGTGGAAAAGCCAAAAGCTATTTTTTTTTTTAAAGTGCACAACAGTTTACTTCCAGGATAAGAGCTAAGAATGACTTGTTTGCAGTAGTTACGTTAATTCTTATCTGTCAGGAGAGCTATCTTCTTTCACTCTCTTTCTTTTTTTAAGTCACTTTCAGTGAAAAATGACAGAGCAAGAGAAGGCAAATTTGTCTTCATTTTATGTGAACTGTATGCTGCTGTGCTCTGGATGCTGCATAGACATTAAACAACAGCAGCACACTTGCTACAACTTCCAAAAGGCTTTACTGACTTCCTTTTACTTTTAAAATTCTTATGTATGTACAAGATACCTAGCATACAGGGGAACCTCTGAGGAATCCCATTGTCAGATAGGAGAACAATAAAGCAGAAGGAAATATACTGCTGACAGCTGAGCCTACTGGAAGACATACAAGTGATGCCAAGCTAGGCAATATACTACTACTAGAAGACTGAGAAGTCATGTAAGTGTAAAGGACTTCTCAGTGACAGGGTTTGTTTGTGGTTTGATTAGTGATTTCTTCTTAACTGAGGGGTCAGTCTTGATTTATCCTAATATATCTGAGGGCTGTTAATGCTCGCTCCATGGCCGAACAGGAAAATGGTAGGGGCATCCACTTAAGCCATGGTTTTGGCTCTGCAGCTCTGTCCATCCTGGCTAATAACCATTGATGGACCTAGCCTTCATCAGTTTATCTAGCTTGTTTTTGAACCCTGTTATAGCCTTCGCCTTCACAACATCCTCTGGCAAGGAGTTCAACAAGTTGACTGTGCGTTGTGTGAAAAAAAATAGTTCCTTTTCTTTGTTTTAAAACTGCTGCCTATTAATTTCATTGGGTGACCCATAGTTCTTGTGTTATGAGGAGTAAATAACACTTGCTTATTTACTTTTTCAACACCAGTCATGATTTTATAGACCTCTATCATATCCCACTTAGTCATCTCTTTTCCAAGCTGAAAAGTCCCAATCTTATTTCTCCTCATATGGAAATATTTTTGTTACCCTTTTCTGTACCTTTTCCAATTACAATATATCTTTCTGAAATGGGTTGACCAGGTCTGCATGCTGTATTCAAGATGTGGGTGTACCATGGATTTATAGAGAAGCAATATGATATTTTCCATCTTATCTATTCCTTTCCTAATGACTCCCAACATTTTATTAGCTTTTTTGACTGCTGCTGCACATGGAGTGGATGTTTTCAGAGAATTATCCCCAGTGTCTCCAAGATTTCTTTCTTGAGTGGTAATACCTCATATATACCAAGTCATTTTATATGTATAGTTGGGATGTTTTCCAATGTGTATTACTTTGCATTTATCAACATTGAATTTCATCTACCATTTTGTTGCCCAGTCACCCAGTTTTGTGAGATTCGTTTGTAACTCTTTTGTAGGATGCTTTGGATTTAACTATCTTGAGTAGTTCTGTATATCTGCAAATTTTGCCATCTCACTGTTTACCCCTTTTCACGAACATTTATAAATATGTTGAAAATCACTGGTCTGAGTACAGACCCCTGGGGGACACCATTATTACCTTTCTCTGTTCTGAAAAGTGACCATTTATTCCTATCCTTTGTTTCCTATCTTTTAACTAGTTACTGATCCACGAGGGAACCTTCCCTCTTATCCCATGACATCTTACTTTGCTTAAGAGCCTCTGGTGAGGTCCTTGTCAAAGGCTTTCTGAAAATCTAAGTACATTATCTCCACTCAATCACCCTTGTCCACAAGCAAAAATGAGGTGCTGCAAACAGGTGAATGAGCTCTCACCTTCTATATGCCCAACTCCTAATTCTCATAACCATTCACCTTCTCTCTCCCTAGACTTTCCTCCTTCCACCTTTTTATTGCGTAGAAGCTGGCAGATGGAAGGATAGTTCATGGATGGATACCATCAGCTAAACTAAAATCAGACAGGGAAAAGGGAATTGTCCTCATCTGTTCAGCAGTTTTGTGCAGGTGGTAGTTGTCCTCTCCAATGATCACTCTGCTGCAAGGAACTTCTACCTCCAATATTAATCACTGACCAGCTATAGGAAGCAGGAATACTAGAGAAGCAACAGCTCCCAGCTAAGTGGTTCATCTTTTCTTCTCACTTGCCTATCAGAGCTGTTAGTAGGGAACTCCTTGTATAGTAGATCTATAGGCCTTTAAAAAGCAACAGAGAGTCCTGTGGCACCTTTAAGACTAACAGATGTATTAGAGCATAAGCTTTCATGAGTGAATGCCCACTTCGTCAGATGCATCTCTGTTGCTTTTTACAGATCCAGGCTAGCCCTCTGATATAGGCCTTTAGAAATTCTCTCATGTGGCTGAGGTTCACTGTGAGTTGGGTAACCGCCTTCCCAATATTAGTTACTAATAGGAATGGTGAGATCCTTAATGTTCTTAGTGAGGTCCTTTATCATCCTCAAGAGCCAGATCATCATAGATGATTGGCTGGACTAAGGGAGGGAAAACAGATTCTTCCATTGAGAAAGGATATGGCTATAGATTTTCTAACAAGGGCATAAAAGTGGATTAGACAGAGTGTGCCTACCACATGGAATGCAGAGTAGCTTCCACAATGGCAGAGCTACAAAATTTTTCTGAGTCTTCATAATCAGCAATCACATTCACATGTCTTGCTGTGCATCTAAGAGATAGGCATTTCAATCAGACTGGGAGCTGAAGGAGAAGGTGGGTGAGGTACTATATCTTTTATTGGATCAACTTCTGTTGATGAAAGACAAGCTTTTCAGCTATCTAGAACTCTTGTTCATAAAAAGATGAACATAGCTTCCATGTCACCAAATGAATTTAAAATAAAGTTTGCTTTTTACTCCTTATACTATGATCCCATCTTGCACTTTGTAAGGAATGGATGATGCAAACAAGGCAAACACAAACAAGTGGCAGTGTTGTCATTTATTGGCTTCCTTATCTTCTTAGGGTTAGGTATGAGATATGAAACACAAAGTAACCAGGTTCCCCCAAGCTCCATGTCCTTCCTGGAATCTTTAGCAGTTCAAAATGTATGTAAGAGGAATATCAAGCAAGGTCTTCTCAGCACAGGTGCCATCTGTAGACAGTCTTCGGTCTCATGGCATTTCCTGATTTCTTTATGAGACAGAGCTGAAGAAGCAAAGAAAAAAAAAACAGAACTCAATTAAATAAGTAAAACTAAAATTATGTCCTCTAAGAGGACAGAAATAATCAATTCTATAATAACACAAGGGATTCTAATTGTAACTGGATAGAGTTTATATTGTCTGATGGGAGTTATGTTGTGCTATGGGGAAGGATAGGATTTTCCACTTACAGAGAAAGGAGGTTTTCTTTGTTTTCCTCTTTAAGGATCTGACACATTTGCAATGGAGGGAAGTATTATCTCATATTCACCTGTTCCTATACGTGGTTATGCCATCCAAGCAAGACTTCAGCAGACAAACATCAAACTGGCAAATTTATTAGGCTAAGGTATAATATTCTGAAGGAAAATACATGGTGATCCTAAAAGACTTTTCACAGTTTCATTGATTGCATAAATAGATTGGAGAGATTTGATTACAAAGCAAAATATCCATTTAGCAATCCAACTGTCACTAGTTGTCCATGCAGGAAATGAAACTGGAAGTCAGCTTACCCCTTTGGGAGTCATAAGCACAGCAAGTTCAAAAAATGAATAAATGTGCTAATTCTGCTGGAGAAATGTGATATTAAAATAAGCAATATTAATTCCCACTTACACATGTATAGAGCTTGGTTTGTCTATGGACTAGAGGTGGAAGTTCACTGCTGTGTTTTCCTACATGCAGATTTACTGTTAATGAATGGTCTAATGAATTAATTTTCTATTACTAATCTTCTAATGTTTATTTGGTGGAAACATCGAAAAGACCTCTTTATATTTCACTACATTTACTGTGTGGCTCTCAATATTCATCTTTTTTTCTCCTGACAATTTAAAAAAAATCATTTTTTTCCAAATGAAAGAAAAGATTTCTCATAATCGCTTCTCTGGCTGGAGGATAACAGTGATGGTAACATATGTGCTAGAAGGAAAGAGATACTTGTGTTATGTGCTTTGGTCAGCATTTAGGTGAGTAACTCCCTTTGGCTGCATATTTCCTCAGAGCAATTTTCAAAGGGTTCCTCAATATTCTAGCTGCCTTGTTGTGTAATGAAGTTCTGCTCCCACTGCTGCTTCTCCTTTGGATCTCCCTGTGGGAATGTGCATGTGTGCTGCTCAGTTTGGGGTGCTGAAACAGTCCCCTTCATGTATCTCGCACATTTGGAAATATTTTCCTTTTATGTTGACGGCTGTGGATAGAATCACATCCCAGTGTTATGGCTATTTCCAAGGTTGTTCCTCCCCCTTGATTGCGGTAGTACCTCAGATACTCCAGTGCCCTGCTCCTTAGCATCCTCTCTTCATTCGTACACTTGCTTTGCAAGCCTGCTGAAAGAATTGAACACAGTGGGCTTTTGGTCTGCTCCACCAATCATGCATTCAATGAGGTTCTACATATCCCTGCAGACTTACAATCTCCGGTATGAACATCTCACATAAATCATGTTAAAGAGACTTGCTGGATTAGGAGAGTTTGCAGAGCTTTCTAAATTACTTTGATTTTAAATTATGTATCTTATGGGATTTAAGAAATGCTCCATCTGTGCATTTTTTGAGCACATGAGCATTCTTAGTGCCTCAGTTCCTTAGGGCCTTTACAAAACATACAAACGGTGACTTCTGCAGACACCTTTCTATTACATCAGAAGTGTTCATATTTTCTTACTGTGGTCACCAGAGACATGCTCCTTAGATGCAGTGAGATTTCCTGACTCCTATATCAAAAGCACTATAGAAGATTTCTCTTTTTTAAGGGAAAAAAGGGTGGAAAGCTCTTTAATTCTAAGTTATTTACATGGGAAGATCACCTATCTGGGTTTCAGTCTGAGGCACAGCGATGACAAATTTGACATCAGGACCAATATTCAAACCTCTAGCATGGTACAGAGGAGAAGGGAAGAGATACAGGACATACAAACGTGAAATGGGGCTGGTCTAGTATTATCGAATGAACTCCTGTATAATTAAAGATTGACTTCAAACTATTCCACTTTCCATTTCAAAACAAGGTTTGCTTCTTTCACCGTTCTTCAAAAATAAAACCAGATAGTAAAGCAAATTTAAACTGGATCAGCTCCCACATTATTTTCCCCCTGGTTAGAGGAAGGAAGAAAGGGAGAATCACAATTTCTAGTCAACATTGCTGAATGCATGTCTGCCAGGCACTCCGATGGGCGAGACAGCAGCAGCAGAACCTGAATAAATTAGAACCACAGCCACATGGAGTCCAAAGAACGAAGAGCCCAGAATAATCAGCTGCTTACTAGTCTCTCTGAAGGAAGCATAAAATTTACTAATACTGGGATATTCTTAAATAAGGCTATATATTATCTCCTAACAAAATTATCCAAGTCAGACACTGATTTTTTAAAATATAAATCCCATGAATTTTTTTAAACCATTGCCATTTTTTTAAACCATTGTGGTCTTCAAATGTGTAAGATGTCTGTCTGTCCCTCTTTACTGGAAGTTAAAAAAAAAAAATCACTTTGTACTGCCCCTATTGTAAAAGTGGATAACTGATTTTTAAAGAGAGCCCTGTAATGAAGTCCTTGCTTAGAAGCATCATATCTCCAAATGCAGCCAAGAGTAGACGATAAAAGCATCAAGTACAGAAAGGATGGTACAAATCATTAAAGACATCTGTTCAGGTATTACCTGCAGTGATAAAGGATGATTTTAGTAGCCAAGCTCATGCAGTTTCAGCCAAGACACATCAAAATCATCTTCACAAAGTTCTGCAGCAGATGAAAGAGAAAACTTGAAACAATCCCTGCATATTTTTGCTAAAGGTGATGAATCAGAGTTCAGTGACATTGGAGGGACTGAAGGAAGAAAAGGCACAGTAACAACTCCCGTTTGGTAAAGGAAATCAGCATCTAGTTTTGCACATGACAGGAACAGTGCTAGCATAAAAATGGTTGACAGGAGAAAATGGAAAACAGTAGGGCATATTCTCAGTATACTAGAGGAGAGAGGGAGAAGAATTATTCAGAAACTTTGTTAGTATTGTGGGCAATAATTGATCTTTGACAAACATGAATGATAGTGCTGAAATTCAGATGGGCTGCTATTTGTTGCCTAAGTGACACATCAGTCCATTGTACCTGTCTGCAAATCCTAGGGTTTCCCTGGGCTCTGAAAGGCCTTGCTATGGGCAGCATGAAAGCCAGCAGGGTGTACTCTGGAGCAAGAAACCCATCCTCTGGGTCACTGGGTGCAGTGGGAGGCTGCTGGTGAATGGAGATTCTCAATTAAATGGTGGCTGCAGAAAGAGGCAGGAGACAAAAGTAGTAGGGGAGGGAAGGCAATGGGCAAGTTCCAGGAAGAGAAATGGGAATGATGAGGATGGAGTGGAAAGGATCTCAGTTAGAAAATGTGGAGGGAAATAGAAGACGAGAGAGAATAATAAAAAGGAGAGAGAAAAATATAGTAATAAGAGAAAGGAATGAAAAAAGCCAAAGGAGATAATTTTAGACACCAATGTAAGGTTTATGTTATTTATTCAGTTTCCTCTATTATAATGTTTTTGGCTGATAAGATGGGAATTTGGGTGTGTGTGTGGGTGGGTGGGTGTGTGGACTGGCATAAGTGGAGCCAGTTTTAGAATTGAGCACTTCTAATTGTCAGTCACCCTGCACAAACTTATGCTAATGACTGAAAAGATTCTCAGAGATGTAATTTGGTAAGAGAAAATAGCAGGGACAGTACCTAATAGAATGAGGCCAGAAACACAGAGAAATATTGGACTTGGTAAGAGCTATGTAATTTAGAAGGAAGGAGAGATGTGAGTATATAGGCTACACAGAGACATTGATTGCTGGCTTCTGCTCATTTGTGTATGCTTAAGTTGTCTTCCTCTACATACAGGGCTCCTAGCAACTTAAACACCTTCAGAAATCTCCTGGCAATCTTCTATTGAGTGACAATGAATCAGCACCACAAGAATACCAGATGGCATGATGATCTAAGGGATTAAATGCCAGCTAGTACCTCAAGCAGTGGCAAATGAAAACCAGCTTTACGAAGGTATAGGCTGACCTTTAGCCTAAAAAGAAAAGAATTCCAGAAGGATTTCTAACATCTCTCCATTTCTGTGTCTCCAGCAGCAAAGAGAAAATATTTGTGGGGGTTTTTTTCCTTCTTTGCTTATGTACTTTGTTCACCACAACAATTTGATTTCTAAAGATTATCTATAAACTCTGTTTCAGACATACAATAAAAAATATAAGGTCATGTCTAGATAGGGTAGTGATTGATATTTTACCATCCCATATTGGTTTCTTTCAGTTGCAGAAATACTGAAAAGCAGTACTTATTGGAAGGTTGTCACCGTTCAGCAGCTAGATAGAGACAGGGCAGAGTTACGGAAAAGAGATTATGCATTTGTTGTGAGTATTTAATTACTCTCAGAATTTACCAGACCCTGAGAGCCTAAGAGGAGGACAGTGTGAGAACTCGGGCTCCAGCCAGAGCCAGAACAACTCCACTGCAATTTTACAGCCCCACAGCCTGAGCCCTGTGAGCCTGAGTCAGCTGAGCCAGGCTGGCCACAGCTATGCCACATATCTTTTATTGCAGTGTAGACATGCCCTTAGGAGATGGAGCCCATATCCCATTGAAATGCTTTGAAAAATCCCTACCTTAATATGTAACTCTGCTCTGAAATGTGACTAAAAATAAAATAAAATAAAATCATACAAAGTATCATGTTCATTGTCTCCCAGTGATTTCCATAGACCATTTTCTTAGTTTACAGGTAAAAGTATTGTTTTCCTAATTGCTGGCTCTGCAAGCTCTAACCTGGAATATGAAAGTTGAGGTGGGTTCTTTCTGTGTCACCAATAATAAACATTCTGCAATTGGAATTTAATTATTTGGTCCTGTTGATGATTCAGAAATCAGTAAGGAACCCAGCTCACTCTCTCATAGCTGTGTTTGCTTTAATTGGAGATAAAGTAGTATAGCTTAATTTTAGTCACTACAGTAATCAGATCAGATTCTGAATAAACACAAGGGGCAGATTTCTTGTGTGAGAGGGAGTGCCATTTTTACTGCATCACTTTTCTGAAAATAATTACATTTGAAAGAACAGCAAAGGTTTTACTAGAAGTTAAATATTTGTGTGAAATCATTCAAAAGGAATATTTGGCCACTTTAAAAAAAAAAGTTACTACTGCACTTGAATTAAATTACCTTCTTGACATTCTGTGAAATATGAGCTATAGAATTTATGATTTCTTTGCCGGAAAATATGCTATCACAAATATACCACCAGTCAGTTCAACTTTGTGCAGTAAGATAATTTCATTACTATAGCCCTATTTTTATTGACTGGTTTTCCACAAACCAGCTTTGATTTTACTAACTTATAAATCACAATTATTTAATGAGTTTTATTAGTTCTGCTCCCTGGTGGGATAACTCACACACATCTTTCAAGATAGCCAGATGAACATTTGATGAAGATGTATCTGCATCAATATTAGAAACATGAACATGTTTATGATCAACTCCATGAACGGTTGCAGAAAATGAATAAAAGCAAAAGCAGGATATGCATGGTTATATATGAACATAACAATTTGTAAATTGTTTTTTTGCAGCATTTACCCAGTTATAGATGCAGGCTTCTTTCAAACTTATCGTTAGGGTAGTGTGCTACTTATTTTGGAAGAGAATCAGGAAATCTTGTCCTCAGAAGCTAACGGGGGCACCAGTTGTTATATATGCTGTGAACAAACTGCTATTTACATTTTTTGTACAAATGGCTATACAGTATATTTTTCTTCCTTTGAAATCCTACCAAATCCTATGTCATAATTTTCATCCTTGCAATCCCTTTATTATTGTTATTATTAATTATTATTATTGTGGTTTAGTTAGGAATTGGTCCTGCTTTGAGCAGGGGGTTGGACTAGATGACCTCCTGAGGTCCCTTCCAACCCCGATATTCTATGGTGAGTAGTATGTGTAGCACATCCAAAAACACATTTGGTACACCCTGTCCTCAGAGATGAGTCTGAACCAAAAGCCCAGATTTTAACATCCTTAAACTTTGGGAATGGTCATATCTGAACTTCATAAACTTGCCCTCTATTTATACTGGGTCCATTGAATCCCCTCCACCCCCAAAACAGTGTGGCACTGATTTTGGGGAATGTTTGGATCTGAATCTTGATCCAGATTTATCTCTTAGTCTCATTTTACCAGTAGTAATACAGCCGATAAGTTAGAAGTCTCCCTTTCCCACTTACAACAAAACCAAACCTTGGAGTAGCTTTTATATTTAATGTATGTGCTACAGCTATGTCTCAGTTATTAGGTATAACATGCCCAGAGCAGAGTAGAATTCTTGACCTGGAAACTTTGATTGACCTAAATCATCCTCAGACACACAAAGCCAGTGAATTAAACTATAATCCCTTATTTTTTCTTAACATCTTCCTAATTCCACTGCCAAAGCGTTATGCTATGGAAATCATGTCCTCTGCAGTACTCCCTCTGTGTGGGCCACTGAGCAAGAATCCCAAGGTCACTTACTAGACCTCCCAAGTGTGGGAACAAACTGTACTTCTAGCAGAGTAAATGAACCAGCTCACCTTTTAGTTTAAAGGAACACCATTTTAAACTGGTAATATATTTTAGCTGTTTAAAACCTAATAAAAATATAGCACAAGTCATTTATTATCTGTCACTTCAATATACGTAATCCTTATAAAAAAGTCAAACTTAAGAAACTCTACAAAAAGGCTTTTTTCCATCTCAGACAACCTCTTTTTATACAATTTAAATGACATATCCAGAGGAACTCAATGCTGAATATTTGGGATGCTTAGATCAAAACCAATCATGCAATGGAACTCAGAGCAAATGATCAACTTTGCCTGTCAATACTGTTCAATACTGATTTACAAACCACTTTGTACTTCTCTCATAATTTCTCAAACCCTAGAGAATAAATCAGGTAAAAAACACATTCCTGTTCAAGTTCTTCCCCGCCATATATTACTTGATGTGTCTCTATTGGCAGGCATTACACAACCATGGAGCCAAGGAGTAGAAGAATTATTGAGGTATTAAAACCATTTCCTGACAGTGGCTATAGAAACACCAACACTGAAGAACATTCCCATCCATTGTTCACACAACTTGCCACAGTTCTTGGATCACCCATAACAAAAAGAAACACGAAAGGGGAAAACAAGCATCAGAGATGGAAAATATGAGAAGACACATTCAGTCACAAAGAATTTCTACAAACCTATTCCACTCTTGTGAGGAAATCTAATCTACCTTTTTCATACAATCAGCAAGTTGTGCCCCCCAAAAACTTTTCCAGACTATAAATTACTTTGTAAACATAAACTACCTCTAATTCAAGCTTATTTCATGGAGAGAAATTTATCTGAATTGGGTAGCCTCACAGGCCACCAGGAACAAAAAACTGAGAACAGGTCCAAAACCAAAATACATAGCTCAGTAATTATTCCTTCCTGAGATAGTGGTGTTTTTATCACCTTTCTGTTCACTGTGGGTCTGCTGGGAGGATAGAGAGGAGAAAAGGGCTGTCATGCCTTCATTAAACTGATGACACCCAGATTCAATCAAAGCAGTTAATTGCCTTGCACTGTGTTTGGTTGAGTCTGGAGAAACAGATGAGAGCTAGATGGCTCAATCCATAGAAGCTATGGGTGATTTTGGTTGGCTGGAAGAAACAAACAGATGGATAGCAGAGGTAATCTCACCCCTTTGCTTGAGGAGGTTTGTTTGCACTGCTGCCACATAAATGGTGCTTTTGGTTGGACTCTGAGCAACTATGTCCATATACACTCCCTGCTCCCATTAACATATTCCCAGGACATTGCCCCCATTTCTTTCAGATGCAGCCCTTACACCTGTGACCTGAGAGTTTTGCCACCTGGAGAAGAGACTACTGCAGTGCACTCTAAGGTGGAAGTACAACTTACATTGATCCTGAAGTTGGTGCAGAATTTTGTTACACACAGCTTTCTAAGGGCAGGTGATACCAATTCTTTGGATCAGCCCAGGGAATTTACTATGAACTTGGTTGAAGTTAAGGTGTTGGTTTTGACCCGTGAAGCTCCAATTGACCTGGGCCCTGATGGGCAAACTCTCTCCCCATAATACACTGATCAGTGGAGGCATATGAGGTGGAATCCCACTTTTGTAAAAAAGAGAATGGACTGGTGGTAAGGCATTTGCTGTGAGGGCTCTTCAGTGTTGGATCTTGGTCGCCTACCAGTACTGTGGTTTGAAATGATCTTAATTATGTGTTGTGGGGTTGTGGTTTTTTTTTTTTTTTTTTTTACTTTTCAGGGCATACATCAGGGAACTTTTGTTTTCCCCAAGATGAGAGTCTAGGGGAAAAGGGGGGCTCTCATGGGAGATAATAAAGATTGACAGCATGGTTTTATGTGCTGGGTTATGATTGATATTTATTATTGTACAAAGGCAGAGTAGTCTATTTATCTAGTTGCATTCTTAAAATGTCCCAAGAGGCACTTAGAGTAAAAGTTGAGTGCTCCTGTTTATGGAAAATGTGTATGCATTGAATTTTTGTTTAAATGAAAAACAATATGCCCTGCACTACACAGAGCATGGCTGAATTCACATTTGGATGTGTGAATTGAGTCAAGGGTGATACTGTTGTTGGATCCACAATGTGCACAACACAACTCCGGAGGTGAGGGTGTGCATCTTCAGTGGGAAGCTACTACTGTTCTAAGACTGTAGCAGTGGCTGTTTAGCAGCTTGTAGTATTATAAAGTGCTCTCTCACTGTGTGGATGACACCCAAAATCAGACACAGTAAGTGAGCATTTCTAGGATTTACTCACACAGTAAATGAGGAAATTTTTGTAATACCAGACAGACCAAGGCTGGGAAGGAGCATATGAATGTTAATGTTAATTCATTTTTCCACACACAGAAAAATCCACCCTTACCCTTGAAGTAACTGCTGTAGCAGTTTTTCTTAAAACACTCTCTGTAGGCTTTTTCCTTAAATGGGAAGATTCAACAGCATGAGAGAATATCTCCTTTGGAAAGGAAGGCAGCCTTAGATATTAGACAGTGTGTCCTAGAGGGATAGGTTGCATTGCTTGAGAATAATTTTTATTCCTCCAGAAAAATATCATACTACTAGGGGCTGAACATAGGGGCTATGCTGGAGTTTTATGCCTTTCCCTAAACTTTGCATTTTGAAATACTGTCTAGCACAGCACATCTAGGCAGAAATGCTGTTATCTCTGATGGCACAAAAATGGAGGGATGGAGATAAGATGTTGACTCAGAGCTTTTCAGTGTTTTATGCATGAAACTGTATCATCCTCAAAATAACAGTATTTTTACCAGAACTTCACATTTTATTCAGATTTTTTTTTCTGGGTTTCAGATTAAAAAAAACCATTCTTAATTCAGAATTAATTACAGATGAGGTATATTCAAATGAATCAGTGAGTGCTTTTACATCCCTCTTGCCCTAATTAATATTATCCTTACTGGAGCCTAAAAGTTCATTTTCCTTTTTATTTAATAAAAGAGTATTCTCATTTTAATGGACACAGCTTGACAAGTGAGGTACCTTATTCTGAATGCACATCTGTGCTGAGAGGCTGGCATTGCATTGGTTCTGGGAGATGAATTACCAGCTTTCATACATGACAGCTAGTTTAATGCATAGTAAAACAACTACTGTGACTATTCATTCTGTTGCTAAGTGTAACAGTAAAAATTCTCTTTGACAGCAACATACCGGAGAAATATGCCATTGTCTTGATAGATGCCCATAATGCATTAGAAAGAAATCTCTGAATCCTATCTCTCAGATTTCAGAAAACAACTATATTCATATGGTTTATTGCAATTTATTTGATTGTTTTCATGTTCAGTCTTATTAATGCTCATGTAATAACTGTTACATATTTATTCTTTTTCATGCTTTAAGAGTCCATTTAACTTTTGAATGAACAGAAGAGCACTTAGAGGTGCAGTCACCGATGACAGAATATTGTTAAAAAGCTATCATATCTTAAAACCCAGCTGGTGCTATCATGGGAGCAATGTGTTACAAGCTAATAAAATTACTGCAGAGATAGGAAAAAAAACAGCAAAAAGAGATTTAAAAACACAACTTCCTTTATTTGTTTTTATAGACGGGAGAATTAAACTATCTTACATTGTGCAAAACAGATTTTTTTAAATACATTTCTGTACAAAAATGAGCCTAATTTCAAAATTTAACTGTCATCCAGTTTCATATTAATTGAAAATCATTTCACTTCCCCATGAATAATACTGTACCAGAAAATTGTACAGTATGGAGATCCTTCAAAAATGTAAGTGACACTCTTAACATACATTTTTACATTGCTGAGATTTAATTTAGGCCTTGCATTAAAAAATGAAAGCAATATTATGCTAGTCCTATTATTGGGGAAATGAATACTTAAAATTTTCTGATCAGTTCTGTTTTTCAATATGTCTTAATCCTGGATTATGTGTTAGTTACTTCAAGATTTGTGACTATTCCACACACGCACACACTGCCCCCATCTGCTGCATTAAAGAAAAATTGCATTGCATCACAGTAATAGTTTTAGCATGTTTACTCTGCCATTGACTGATGTGAATGTGAATCCCAGCAATTCTCATAAATGATGGGGTAAATATTCATCTTGCTCTTAGTTTTATCAACCATGAATGCTTATTTTCTTTATTTTGGATGATTAGTAATCATTGGCAGAACACAGGGTAAAATTCCAATCCAGTCACATAAAGTTTTGTTTTCATTGCATATATTTGTGTAGTTTATATTTAATTGAAGAATCTCAGTGCATGTGTATGAATGACTTTTGGATCCCTAGTGTCTCAATCAGTGCAGAACAGACACATACACTGTAGGAGGGCTTCCTCGTGCTGTTATGCTGAAGTCTCTTCACTCTTAATATTAAATGACCACCTGAGCTGAATGTGATAGACATTTTATCTGAGCGTTTATTCAGTCTTTGTCCTTTTCTGAGGCAGCACTGTCAATTTTTTCAACAGATGTGCTGCATGTAATTCAACAAGAATCAAGATTTCAGAATGCAAATTTTACTTTGGCTTCCTGGGTAATTATCCATTTCCTCCTCTGCACTAATCAAGGTTAGATTCAAACCAGACTCACAAGGGGAAAAAAATACTCTAAGCATCAAACATATAACCCAGCAGTCCTATGGTATTGATGTTAACTACTGTGAAACATGGCTGGTAAAAGATAAGAAACATGTTTATATATTTTGTGTCCAACTTATCTCTTAAAAAAAGTTATTACCAAATGCACTACACCTTTCCTGTATTCTCCCTCAGAGTAGAGATGACTGGGAAAGGAGATTCATTAATATACACATTAACATTAATGGGCAGCAAATGCAATCATTAGTGTCATGGCTCAGGTGTTTTGAGACTGCAGCTGTAGGATCAAATCATATCTCACTAATGTAGATTGTAATGAAGCCCCCTACAGCAGATTTTCCTATTATTTGGGTGTTAAAGTAGTTTTGCCACAGATCCTTCGGAGGACATAGAGAATGATAAACTAACTTTTTAAAAATCAATAATCAAGCTGTCATAATCAGTCTATTTTCTCCAAGTTACATTTTCCAGTTCTGGTAGAGTAGATAGACAGCACCATACAATCTTTGCTTTACAATAAATGTGTTCGACATAAGTATTATCTTCTTAGGAGTTCCTGAGATGCCCACAGGAGATATTTTAACAGTGGGTCCAAAAGCAATGATGAAAATGATACATTATTAGGTTACAAATAAAATAAGAAGAAGAACAGGAGTACTTGTGGCACCTTAGAGACTAACAAATTTATTAGAGCATAAGCTTTCGTGGACTACAGCCCACTTCTTCGGATGCATGAGCTGTAGTCCACGAAAGCTTATGCTCTAATAAATTTGTTAGTCTCTAAGGTGCCACAAGTACTCCTGTTCTTCTTTTTGCGATACAGACTAACACGGCTGCTACTCTGAAATAAAATAATGTTCATTTGACAGATTTTTAATAAAACTTCCTACAACTCTGACTTTGACATTGATGTGGAATCTCAGATATTTTTTCCTAGAGAGGGGATGTATAAAAATCTCAGGCTCAGTTTAATTTGCCTTTTGTTTGGTTCTGTATATGCTTTGTGTTTTCTATTTATATGAACAGGAACACAGATTGACATTACAAATGAGTAAATGATTTCAATGGAGCTCCATTCATTTACACCAGTTGAGAGTCTGACTATTTATGTTCCATCTGCTCTAAAGCTACAAGAAATAACCAACATACAATTAGCTATTGTCTCTCTCATATGGTATGTCTATAATTCAACTAAAATTTTATACCAGTGTTTCTCCCAATAGGGATTTCACTTGAAAATGGTTAATTTCCCAAATTAGTAATTTTTCATGCCCCCTCCTACTAACTGTAGTGATTCTGGTTACAGTTTTAGGGGACTGATGATTTAAATGTAGATAGGCATTTGCCTCAATAACTTTACCAAGACAGAAAAGAAAGAAAGACCCCTTATTTGAATGCAGAGTTGAACCAACAAAACTTATTTTGTTTGATGCTCATTGTTTTCCTGTTATTGTGGCTACGTGTAATACTAAATGCTCAGTGCTACAAGCCATCTCAATCATTTGTAGCAATTCAGCATTCAGGTAGTATACGTGTTTATGCCATACCCCACTTTGCTGTTTGTTGAAAAGCAGATGTTTCCCTGGCCAGTGGAACCAATGTGGTTTCACCAATACAAGGGGTGAAGAGGTTTAAGGTTTTGTGACAGGCATGCAGTGGGTTTGTAGCTGGAAGAGGAAAGGGCGGGGATGGACTTAAAGAATCTAAACAGCACCAGCCCTCCCTATCATATTCCTGGGGCAGGGGCAATTTAGAATCATGGAGGGTTGCTCCAGTGACTCTGTAGAAGTATCCTTTGTATCCATGGCCTCAGATCAGAAAGAAGATTATTTTTCTCTCCAATCATACCCCTCACACAGTGCACTATATGAGCACTGGCTCCCTGGATCTAGGCCATTGAATAGTTTCTCTGTGTTTCTTGCCTTCTGAAGCAAATATATTAAATATAGAACAGTTTCTCTGATTGGGAATTAGTTAGACAAGAGATTTTCCTGATACTACAGATGCAAAATGATAGTTCATATATCATCATTCACAAGACAGTGTGGTAGGTAGGAATGGTTGCATATAGTCAAATATATTGACTTGTTTATAAAATTCATCCTGTCAATTGTAATCTATTTTTTTTTTTTACATTTAATGCAGTTTGTATTTATTTTTAATGTTGAACACTCTGTGTGTAGCATTTGAATCCTAAATTTCTATCACTTGGCAGTAGATATTTGCAGCTATGGTTCAATTACCAACTTCATTCACACACAAATAAAATAGTGTGGCATTTCTTAGAAATTTCCCCTCAACTCTAGAGCCACTTTATAAGATTAGACTTCCAACCCCAAAAATTCACATGCCATGAGTCCTGATCCCAAAATCGTGAGATATTTTTAAAATAGTAAATGTAGGGTTCTTTTATTTGCCTTCTAGTTTCTGACCCTTACAGATACTCTTTATTAATATTTTCAAGCTTTTCTGCATAACCATAGGGGCTAGTAACTTACTTTTTTTTTTGTAATAAAAAAATAAAAACAGATTCTCATGCAATCTTCTCAATTCAGCAGCAGAATCAATAGGCTCATGGTAAAATGATGAGAGCTGGCAACTCTGCATGGGCCTTTCTTATGTGTTTTCTGTGAAGCACTTAGCACATTGCTGGGTGCTATGCAGTATTAACAATGGCAATAATAAGGCAGAGACAATATAATCACTTTTCCTCATTTTTGCGTGAAGACACAAATATTAAGTAGCCCCCCAATCCAATGGCAACAGTAACTCCTGCTGCATATTTTTAGTTGTCATTGACTCCATAAATCTTGGATGCATCCTTTACCTTAGACTTGGGCTTGTGATAGCAGTGATTATGATGATGGCTTTTTCCATCCTGCAGTTGTGCATCTTTGAATGCTCCAGAAAAATCACCAATCCCATGGTTCTGCCCAGGACCTTACTGGTCTGTGGGCAATAGCTTTCTTCCAAACTAGCCTTCTCTCCAGCATAGCGTCTCACTGTCTGTTGCGGTTACTTTCTTCACACTTTTCTTCTTGGCAGACCCTTTTCACATGGTCTAGCAGATTTGCTCAACACACCCATAAAACAGAGAAGGGAGGCAATTGGCTGAAGGAAACAATTAGAACAGTACATCCCCCAACCCAATGGTGACTCTTTAAGGCTTTTAAACAATCGTTGCAGACAGACAGCAGTATTCAACCATACATGCAATTACTGACATGAGAAGAGTTCCAATCCGTGATAGACTATTTTTCTAACAGCTGAATTTTTCCTTTTCAATCTCATTCCAAAAGTCAATGTTTTCTTGGCTGGTGATTCCAATCTAATTTGATAGAAAACTTGCCTCCTGTATTTAAAAATAATCTTAGTGGAGTTTCACTTGATATGGTGTGAAAACTTATACCAAATTGCCAAGCTGAAGTGATCTAATTTGCACATCTTGTTCTACAGAATTATATATTATCATCCCATCCTTTAGGGATTAACTTGATCACAATTTTGTCACTTGCATATATAAAGTTAGTACACCAAAGATTCACCCGCAATGTGAAAATGTTACATACTTTGGATTTTTCTTTTTAATACAGGGTGTCTTAATTAATAACTGGTCCCTGTTTCCAGCTCTTTAGCTGTTGGTGATTCTATAAAATGAAGGGTTTGAGGTAAAATACTGTGTGATGTCAGAGGGCCTACGTGCCAGAATTTCAAAAGGTGCTTCTGTACCCTGAAGTTCTTTAGAAATTGCTTCAGAAATAATGGGCTCAATCCTGCAAGGTGCTGCAAACTCGCAACTCCCACTGACTTCACTGGAAAATACGAATGGTGATCACCTGATATTGAGCCTGGTCTTTCCATTTGTATTATGTGAGCTTTGGTGTGGTCCCATTAAAATTGTGTTCAGATACATTAACCAAAAATAATATGTCAAAAGTTCATAAATTCAGTATTTTCTTTTATATGGGAGGAAAAGCAAGAGATTTCTCACTGATCATTCAGACATACATGAGATATCAGAAATGTATAGAAACAAACAAAAATCAGTTTCATAACTAGGTTTGGGGAAACTGGTTTGGAGGAGATGGGTATAGATCCAAACCAAACCTTTATGATATTCAGAAAAATTGTTAACTTTTTAAATACTGTTTTCTCTGATTCAGCATTTTCTGGAACTGGACGTATAAAAATATCAGTCTGTTCTTGTGTTATTTCTGGCCTAATGAGAGACAGACTGCAAGGCTGTCTTTTCTTTTTAGATTTCCAGTCCTTTTTAAAACCCATACAATCTTGATTTTTGGCTCACTTTCCAAACTTTTTGAGATTTGCTTCTCACAGTAGGATAGAGTGGGGTAATTTTTTTTTCAGTCAAGACTTTTTTTTTTTTTAATAATGAATGAAGATTTAGGTAGACTGAAACATTTAGTGATTTTTTTGTCAAATTGACTGAGTTCTTTCATTTAGCTTTGACTTTTGAAACATTTTCCCCATTCTAAATAACTTTTATTTTGAAATTTAGTTTATTTTCATTAAATAACATTAATGCCCGCCTCCTGAAAATTAAACATATCACATCAAGTTGAACAAAATATTTTGTTTGACGCTGTAGAATTTTTTTCGACTTTTTTAGTTCAACCACTGAACCAAAAAACCCCACAAAAACAGTTATTCACACAGCTCGCCGGGAGGGGCATGACACAAAGCCCACTGAAGTCAGTTTGAAAACTGCCACTGACTTTCTATAATTATTATAATTTATTATTTGTATTACCATAGCACGTAGGAGCCCTAGTCATGAATCAGATTGAGGAGATTGCACATCTCCTCACTCTCGTGTGACTCAAACCTTCTTTCACATACGTGTGCAGTGCGCTTGCATATTGGTGGGTAGACAGCTACTGTATTTTCAATGGTTTTGATCTGTTATCACTTAAACTGCGGAAGTGGGAACACTGCAACATTTTTAGCTGGACACAGAAACTTTTAACATTAGATATCCTAGTGAAAATAATGCAAATATTTAGACCCATGTAAAAAAACCCAGCAGATTAAATTATTTTTCTGGCAACTGACAAATCCATAAGAAAACCTGGCCCCGCTGATCAAATATCGGCTAGGTGGCAACCCTATTGCGGACTTCCCGTGGTCACTTTGATCCTTGATGTAAGTTAGAGCAGCCTCAGTTTTCTGGCAGCTAACATCATCTGTTAATGACCCTCTTTGGGCTATTACATAACTGGGGGTTCCTGGTGCACTTCAGCCATGCCCCTTTTCCCTTCTGACACGCTCCCCCATGTGGGGTCTGCACTCAGCAGATTGTCCCACCACAAAACAGAAATCCCAGCTGCCCCGTTAGACCAGTTTTGCATTTCTTCTGTGCTGCAGAGAAATGCAAATTGGACTCAGGAGCTAAGGATCGTGCCCAGGATCCAGTAAAGTATTCAAGATTGTAGCAGTGAAAGAGAAATTGTTACATTTTTAAACTCACAGTTTCTCCTATTGTAAAGTAGTTCTACTCTGATGGGAAAATCCTCTGGATCTAAGTACTATGAGCCTCCTTATGCACCCTTACCTTGGCAAGAAGCTACTTAAACCAGTAATCCTGATTAAATAAGTGAAATCCCAAATGTGAATAAGGGTTGAACAACAGAACCCCTTATGTACTGGAACTATGTCCATGAGTGACACCCGAGAAACATAGTGCCTTGTATCACTGCCTTCCAACCTCTCTGACAGAAACTTATCTTGTGGGATATGTACTAACAAGTGATCTGCACTTAGTGCCTCAGGAAGGCGAAGGAAACCCCAGGTCACTGTCAATATGCTATGGGAGTGTGGGAGAGGAATTCCTTCCTGGTCTCTAATTTTGTGATGTAACCTTTATATTACTGATGGGTTGATATTATCAACGGTATCTTAAGCCATAGTAATCTGGGTCAAAGGTTCATGCTCCCTAAGGGCTACAGTGTTAGCATTAACAGACTGAGAACCACCATTAGATATGTCATTAGGTCTGGAGACTTTAGGAGCACAGAAGGAAAAAAGGCAGTGACCACAAAAAAATTCAGAAGTCATCAATCTTCCCGTTATTAAAAACCTTCTGACGCAGATAATCAACGCCACCGTTATAGATACATAAATGAAGATGGACCTGTACCATAAGCTGTCCAGCATCAATGTTTTCATACTCACAAACATGTACAAGATCTTTATAAAGCATTTTTAAAACTACACTACCCACCGGGGGAAGTGAGGAAACAGATTGACAGAGCAAGATGGGTACCCAGAAGTCACCCACTACAGGCCAGGCCCAACAAGGAAAATAACAGAACACACTGGCCATCACGTACAGTCCCCAGCTAAAACCTCTCCCGCACATCATCAACGATCTACAACCTATCCTGGAAAACAATTCCTCACTCTCACAGACCTTGGGAGGCAGGTCAGTCGTCACTTACAGAGAGCCCCCCAATCTGAAGCAAATACTCACCAGCAACTACACACCACACCACAGAAACACTAACTCAGAAACCAATCCCTGTAACAAACCCCATTGCCTACTCTGTCCCCATATCTACACACCATCAGAGGACCCACCCACATCAGCCACACCATCAGGGGCTCAGTCACCTGCACATCTACTAATGTGATATATGCTATCATCTACCAGCAATGCCCCTCTGCCATGTACATTGGCCAAACCAGACAGTCTTTACGTAAAAGAATAAATGGACACAAATCAGACATCAAGAATGGTAACATACAAAAGCCAGTAGGAGAACACTTCAATCTCCCTGGACATTCAATAACAGATTTAAAAGTAGCCATCCTTTAACAAAAAAACCTTCAAAAACAGACTTCAAAGAGAAACTGCAGAGCTACTATTCATTTGCCAGCTTAACACCATTAATTTGGGCTTGAATAGGGACTGGGAGTGGCCAGCTCACAAACTAAAGCAATTTTCCCTCTCTTGGTATTAACACCTCCTCATCAGTTATTGGGTGGACCACATCCACTATTGGCCTTGTCAACACTGCTTCTCCACTTGTAAGGTAACTCACTTCTCTTCATGAGCCAGTACATTTATGCCTGTATCTGTTATTTTTCACTCTATGCATCTGAAGAAGTGGTTTTTTTACCCACGAAAACTTATGCCCAAATAAATCTGTTAGTCTTTAAGGTGCCCCCGGACTCCTCGTTGCTCTTAGGATACGTTTATACTGCAATTAGATGCCTGTAAAAACACGGAGCCTGTGCCAGCTGACTCAGGCTCACACTAAGAGGCTGTTTCATTGTGGTGTAGATGCTCAGGCTCAGGCTGGAGCCCAGACTCTTGGACCCTGCAAGGTGGGAGGGTCCCAGAGCTCAGGCTACAGCCGAAGCCCAAACATCTACACTGCAATTAAACAGCCCCTTAACCTGAGTCCCATGAGCCTAAATCAGCTGGCACAGGCCAGCTACGGGTATCTAATTGCAGTGTAAACACACCTTTAGTTCCCTTTGTTTTCATTACCATCTACCTCAACACGTTGCCATGGTAACCTGCGGTCACTCAAGAATTTCCCATGATGTTAAATTGGGCACCTTGTGGTATTGAGGGTACATTGTGGTTATTTTCCCGAACGTCACCTCTTAGCACATAGTTTGAGGATTTTTGTTACTTTACTGGCTCAGGGTTATTCCTGGGTCACCTCCTCACGTCCACCCTTCTTCAGGCCTAAGATCTAATGTGACTAAGCTAAAATCATAAAGGGCATCCCTGCGGGCCTTGCATTGCAGTGTTACTTTGCTTAGTTACCTAATGCACACTTATCACTTATAAATGCTTCTCAACCTCATACACATATAATACTAGCCTACTCATTTCTATACCTACAACTTAAATCTATTCATCACACATATGAATTAACCACAACAATAGATAACACAATTCAATGAAAAGAACGGAAGTACTTGTGGCACCTTAGAGACTAACAAATTTATTAGAGCATAAGCTTTCGTGGGCTACAGCCCACTTCTTCGGATGCATATAGAATGGAACATATATTGAGGAGATATATATACACACATACAGAGAGCATGAACAGGCTGTATGTGTGTATATATATCTCCTCAATATATGTTCCATTCTATATGCATCCGAAGAAGTGGGCTGTAGCCCACGAAAGCTTATGCTCTAATAAATTTGTTAGTCTCTAAGGTGCCACAAGTACTCCTGTTCTTTTTGCAGATACAGACTAACACGGCTGCTACTCTGAAACATTTCAATGATTATATTTGGTGATTAGCTACAATAAACAGTTTAATCAGGGTCACTTAAACAACAATCACTAGAGTAAAGCTTCCAATACCACTTAGAGCACGTTTGTCCAAGCAGTTATTCATATTTTAATCATATCATGCAGGATTCTGCTGCTGCCTCAGGGGCAGAAAATGTGCTGATATTTAACTGAGGCTGTTGGTGCATAAACAAAGATTATAGAACATCTTGTCATGTCACAAACAAACAGCCATTCATTACAGGAAGAATGAAATATTTGTCTCATCTAAACCACCAAAATTCATAGGAAATACGTTTTTAAATGTTTTAAATAAGTGATTTAAAGAAGGATTCAATATTTGCATCAAGAGGGATAGTTCTTCATTTTACACCAGTGTTATAAATTCTCAGGCACCAGGATATAAACTGGTCACCAGCTGCAGTCTGGGAGGAATTTTACCCTCATGGTGTAGAAGTTGATCAGGTGCATTTTAAACAGTTTTTCTTATTTTTTTATATTATTATTATTCTCCTCCACTTACTTCTGAAGCATCATGTATAAACTGTTGCTGGGGGCAGGATACTAGACTTGAGAGAATATTAGCTTTGTTATAATTTTTTAATGCTTTGTTTTTTTTCTCTCTAGCTAGGAAATATATATTTAATCATTAATTGCCCAGTACTTTAGTCTACTCCACTGGCTTGGCTATATATAACTATCTTTCATTTTTCTTACCAACTACTCGCAGCATGATTAGAAAAAAAAAAAACATTCTAAGCTAATTGTTATAATCATCCAATTTCCCATTAATTAAAAACAAATAAGTGCTTTAATAAAGCACTGACTTTTATAAATGGACAGTTTTTAAAGCACAAAAAGCATATATGAAAAAATATAGACAACTTTTAACTATGTGAATGATACCAAAGTCACTAAGGGCTACATTGTTCCCTTAATCTGCAAGCAAACTTCCATTTTGAATGGGACTGTGGGTAGTATATGTTCCTAAATGTGATATGCATATGAAAATGACCCTAAAATTGTATACAAAATGTGGGTACAGAAGTTTTCCTTTAACAAGACAGTGCCAGTAAAGTATATATTAGAAATATTGGGTTAGTCATCAACGAAGTTTATGACTATGCAACTACGGTTGATATCAGTATGCATGTGGATGTAACTATGTCAGAAAGAAGAAAAACACCCAATTCTTTCCATGACTGTGATTTGCTTATGCTTCCACTCAAGGCAATGGCAAACTGACTGATTTCACTTGCAAGCAGGCTTGGACTCCCAGTGCCGTGCCATAATATTTTGAAATTTGTACATTAAATAGTACTTCAGTAAACAACTTCACTCTTTACTGATCTGTGTCCTTTGAATATCTTTAGCTTGACATCTCATCAAACACAAGTGTCAGATTTGCTTTAATGGGCATGTTGATGTTTTTGTTTTGAGTGATATTTAATTATTATACAAGTCAGATGAAATCTAAAAGTAAAATTTGAGACATTTAATTTAAAGTCTTGCAAAAATCCTTTTAATTCGAATAGATTCTGCATACCAAAGCACATTGAGGAGCATAGGACTGAATATTTATCCATTTTCTTTACAGCTTTTGTTTCAAGGAACTGCCATTTTCCTTACTTGCATTGGTATGATAAATCGAAAGTGGCAACAATGGATACAATTCCAATAGATTATAATTTGTAGCTTCATCTTCTGAAATTTTAAGTAAATATGTTGTGATTATCTGGTTGGTGTTATTAATTACACACTGAATGGCAGTCTGAATGCATTAGAGAAAAATTAAAACACCTACCAGATTTCCATGCAAGCACATTCTTTAGAGTTTAGAGCTTTGGCATTTCATCAACCAATGACATTCACCTGTGTTAAGTGAAAAGCAATTTTTAAACAGTGCATGCAATGAATAAAAATAATGTATCAAAGGAAGAGTCTATTTTAACAGCAGGACATGAAATAGAAATTTGCCTTTGAACATCAGGGATTCTGAAGCTGACCAACCAGCCTCACTGTTACCAATCACCCCTTGCCCAGGTGAAGTCAAGCCTTTATTTTAATTCTAAGCCACAGGAGTGAAATTGCTCATTTGTCAAAATGGTACACTGAGAAAGTAGGGACGAATAAAAATATGGAAAAAAAATGGAAGAAATGGAACTAGCTGGACAAATCAGCACAGAAACACTAGTAAGTTAACTCAAATCACATTGACTCTGGAACCAGAATGACCTCACAGTTGCTGTACTCTGTATTCTGCACTACATACTGCAGGGGCTGATTCTGCTGCCCCTGAAGTCAGCTTAGGCCTGGTGTACACTGAAAAGCTATAGTGTCATTGCTATGTCAGTCAGGGGAGTGGACCCCCACCCACCCTCCACAGCCAATGTAGCTCTCTTCCTTCCTTCAGGGAGATTGTGTTTCTATACCAACAGAAAAAACCCTTCTGTCATCATAGGCTGTGTCTACACTATGTGACTATGCTGGCATACCTATACTGGTATAGTCTCCAGAGTGTAGACATACCCTCAGAGAGGGACAATCTTGTGGTGAAAGCATGTTCCTGGCTCTGCCACAGACATCCTCTGTGACCTGGGCAAATCCTTTAATCTGTGTACCTCAGTTCCCTATCTGTGAAATAGGGATAATAGTACTTCCTTTGTCCCTTCCTCTGATTGCTTAGATGTAAGTTCTTTGGGGCAGGGACTGTCTCACACATATTTATACAGTGCCTACCACAATGGTGTTCCAGGCTCAATAGGGGTTCTAGGCATTAATATAAAACAAATCTGAAATAATATGTTTTGTCCTTGGCTTCAGTCAGCACATAATTGGGCCTATATTAAATATGCGTCCAACCATTATATATACTTGCAGTTGAAGACTTGATATAAAACAGGGCCCTGAAATGAATACCAGGAAACCAGATTGTTGTGATAGCAGCATAATGGCTGCAAAGGAATAAAAGGTAAATAATTCATAAACTGTGAAGCATTAGTGTGCTGGATTTAAAAAAAAATCATTAAAATATACTATTACATATCTAAGAACATAAGAATGGCCATACTGGATCAGACCAATGGTCCATCTTGCTCAGTATCCTATCTTCCGACAGTGGCAAATGCCAGATGCTTCACAGGGAATGAACGTAACAGGTAATCATCAAGTGATCCATTCCCTGCTGTCCATTCCCAGCTTCTGGCAAACAGAGGCTAGGGACACCAACCCCACCCATCCTCGCTACTAGCCATAGATGTACCTATCCTCCAAGAACTTATCTAGTTCTTTTTTGAATCCTCTTGGGTCTTGGCCTTCACAACATCCTCTAGCACGTCGGCTATGCACTGTGTGAAGAAATACTTCCTTTTGTTTGTTTTAAACCTGCTGCCTATTAATTTCATTTGGTGACCCCTAATTACTATGTTATGAAAAAGAGTAAATAACAATTCCTTATTTACTTTCTCCACACTAGTCATGATTTTATAGACTTCTATCATATTCTCCCTTATCATATCCCCCTTTCGTCATCTCTTTTTCAAGCTGAAAAGTCCCAGTCTTATTAATCTGTCCTCATATGGAAGCTGTTCCATACCCCTAATTATTTTTGTTGCCCTTTCCTGTACCTTTTCTAATTCCAATCAAAGGCACTAAACTCATTCAGGAAAATAATCTCTCTCTATGACTATTTATCTGTCTATTTACACATCATGCTGATCACTTGAGCAATGGAAATGACTTTTGGGGTCATCTACTGCAACGCAGCTCCCTGCTGATGTAGGTTCTTTCCAAATGGTTCTTTTAATTGTATTTTATCCAGTCTTCCTATATGTTCCAAGCACTGGCATTTCCATCAATTTCCTTGAGAGGTGACTGCATGGCCCAGAAGACCTCTGAGCTCACTGTCAGGAATGTTAGAGAGACAAGGTGCGTGAGGTAGTATCTTTCATTGGACCAACTTCTGTGGGTGAGAGAGACAAGCTTTCTAGCTACACAGAGCTCTTCCTCTGGACTTATGTCAGGAATGTATAATATACATTTCCACAAGTCCGACACATACACTAAAGTCCATATGTACCCCAACCCCAGTGTCCAGCCAGATGGAGAGATGAGGAGGGAGGGAAAGGGCTAGATTAATCTTCAACACAATCCCTCCAGAGGAAAGAGGGCAATAGGAACTGCATAGCAGCAGATCCTCTGGTGCCATCCCCTCTCCTATCGCTTATCCATGCCTGCTCATTCCTGTATGCTGCCCTTAAGAGAAGCTGCAAGGAGCTGGAATCTCCAGGTATAGGTAGTAATTCCTGCTGGCTCTCTGGAAAGCAGCCCTATGTTTCTGTGCAGAATAATATGAGTTCCACTGCCAGGCAGTCTCTGTGGCTACAGAGTTGGAGGACTTTACAGGACTGATCAAAACAGATCAGAAAAACGTTAAAACATTTATTCAGTAAAATATATATTAACTGAGGTAAAGAACAGTGCCAGGAAAAAGGCTAAATACGTACTAGGGCTGATCCAGACCAGCTATTTGAATCAGCTCTTTGTTAAATAACAATAATGATTATATTTACACCTTTCTTAGCTGAAATATTGGGGTAAATCCAGAGTCTGGTCCATGTGGCTCGTCTGGGCATTGAGCAAATATGGATAGCCCTACCGCTATGACTAAAGTAACTGCTATATGTCATCATGTGGCTCAACCTCACTTGGAGAAGATCAGAGAATCCATCATCCGGTCCATACCATCCCTGGCCCATATGGGCCCTGCCTCCCTTGTCCTCTGTGTGCTGTCCATCAGGGGGTTCTGTACGGCAGAACTGGTGTGTAGCCACAGGATGCCCACCTCACCTCCACAAAAAGCCATCGAAGCAGCTAGTTTTCCACTTTGTATGGGCAATATGCTAAACAGTAGATGGTAACTACCAAACCTAATAACAAGTTAATGTCCTGAAAGGGTTGTACACGAACAGCACAAATGAAAATAAATAGGACAAAACAGGCAATAAAGGTGTGCTGCATTTAGAGCTGGTTTGGTTTTCTACAAAGGTGATGGAGTAGTTTAGACCAACTTAATGTAATGGATTATTTTATAACCTTTTCCCATGAAAATATTATTTAAAAAAGTATATTAAATACAGAACAGTTTATTTAGTTAATGCTATTCTTTGGGAGTGAGCTGAAGTTCAGGGCTAAGGATGAAATTGCTCTGGATTCTATTGTGATGTTTGTGCCACAATTTAATGTAACTGTTGTTTATGGCAATAAATTAGTCACAACAGGGTTCAGAGGCTTCAAAATATGCATAGTTGGGTCAAAAATACTTGTTCACCATGTGATTAAAGCAGGGTCCTTTTGTGCCTTTTTGTAATGTGTTAGCTTGGTTCCAGACAGGGGGAAGGTATGGCAGCTTGCCAATTTTATAAGGCAGTTCTTTAGTAAAGGTCAACCTAACACTAATCAGTATTTATTTTAATCTCTTCATTGAAAAGAAAAGAAAATAAATACAAAATTAAAACAAAGAGAGGATTTAGTCGTCTGTTAAGCATCCAGTAAAAGTATAACAAATAATTAAATACAAAAAGTTAAGTTTAAATACTGTTAGGGATGTGACAAACTGTAGGAGCAGGATTTTATAATTGTACTATGAGAATTAATGTATGATTTGATTTCATCCTGCCAGCCACCCTTTTTGAATAGCAGAAAGGAATGACAGACCAGAACAATCCTTATGACTGATTATGGTCACCCTTTTGTTTTAGGATAAGTTATAATGTCCACAATGGTTTCCTATATGTATTACAAATTAGGCACTCTAGTTAAATATACATTTCTTTGTTTTAAGGTTTAGAAAGTAAGAGACAGGATCTTGCATTGTGTCTACGTTACCGAGATTAGAGGAATGTTGAGAGCCTGAAGCCCCCATGTGAATTGTTTTAGTTATAAGATTTAGCAAGGCTTGATTTACAATGTATTCTGCTGAATATACAATACTGCTGTCTGTATACCTTTGAAGGTTTCTGTAAGAGATTGTTTGTGTGAATGAGGAATGCATGCATCAGGAGACAATAAGGTATGAAAGCCATCACAAATGTCCAGATGGTCAAGAAAAAGTGAGAGACTTGGAAAAACCAGGAGACAATCAGAAAACATCCATTGTATCCGATGTTAAACATGTTAGCAGCATTGACGACTTCAGAGGTGAGGCAGGCACCCCCGAAGCCGAGACAACAAATAGAAGATAACGATGGGAAGCCCGACAATAACCATCAAATGATAACAACAGAAAACCCCAAGATTAACACCATTTAAGGACTAATGATTACGGGATGACATTGCAAAATGCATGGACTCAAATAGGAATTTACAACTATAAAGCTGGGGTGTTTTGCCATGGAACTCTGGGTTCAGTCCTGCAAAGCCTCGGAGCATCGGATCACGACCGACAAGAGCCCAGCTCCTCATTCATGCTCAAACTAGCTGGCCATTAGATAGACTCAAGCTACAACAGACTGGTAACTATAAACACCAACTGGCAGGAGTGTGTATGTGTGTGTGTGTGTGACTGAAAAGCATATGCTAACTGTTGTATTTTCAATAAATGCGGCATATTTGCCTTATTTCCCCTGAAAAGATCCTGTGTGCTTTATATAGCATAACAAAAGAAATGAGGAAATGTAAAATAAAGGTTGATGTGCCTTCTTATGCTCATGCAAATGAGGAAAGCAAAAATGCTGGAGTGAATCAATAGCTAATTTCTATGGTCACATAAGCAAGCCCATCTCTTGCCTAGAGATGCCCCTACTCCAGGGCTGTGAGAAGGGTAGCACAGAGCCACTTCAATCACCACCCAGGGATTCCTCCAATTCCAGGGAACCATTATATAGTGGGGCCTCTATGGCCTCTTGGCATCACAGCTTTGTAGTGGACCAGAGAATCTATCATTTGAGTTTAATCAGTTTCTATTCTAACTGCAATGTTTAAGCATAGGTTTTTATGTATTTAATTTCCTTTTGCTAACTCCAGCCTTGGCAGTCCTCAAAGCCTGTGACCTCCTTATCGACACATATACAAATATTAAAAAAAACACTGATGGATATTTTAATAACAGTGGGTCAAAGTGTCATGTGGACAACTGGAAGAAACACATCTTTATCTCTTTTGCTGAGTGGTTTCTGAGTTAGAAATTTGAAAAGGTAGGTGCTGAAAAAAGGACACACTATAGCATCACAATATTGATTAATCTGATATGGGAAACAAGCTATTTTATTTCTTTCCAAGCAAAAATGCAACAATTCTTCCTCCTTTCTCCACTCAATGGTTTCCACACTCCATCCACTCCTCTACACACACACACACACACACACACACACACACTTTTGTCTTAGACCCTAAGGACCTGATCTTCCTAACACTTACACATGTGCAGAATTTTAATCACAGAGTAGCCCCATTTAATTCAGTAGGACTAATCAATGAGCCAAGTTACACATATGTCTAAGTGGTTTTCTCAGAGCTGGTTAAAACTTTCCATATTTCATTACTTTCTGTAAAAGTTTGGGTTGAAAATATTAATTTTGACAAAAAATAGGAAGAAATATTTTAACATAAGATTTTATGATTTTTAAAACAGTATTTTCATGCACTATTTAGTGTTATCACATGCATTATCATTACACTTATTGCTATAGTATCTGAGAGCCTATTACATGGATTGGAAATAAAACAGAGTTCCATCTGGGTACAAAACTCTCTGTTTTTCTCTAAGTCACTCCACTCCACCGCCAGTTCTTTATACACAGATGAGAGAAACAAAACAAATCCCACATGAGACATGTTGGTAATGTCACTTAATGCTGTACTGGGAGGGTATTACAGTGACGAGGTGATGTCCTGTATAGGGCAGAAGAGATACATCCTCACACAGAAATCCCATTTACTTCTATAGGATGAAGTAAGGTGAGATGGGGAGTGTGATGAGCAGGATTTGTAAATGTAACACATTTTATACTCCATGTTTAACATTATATATATATATATATACACACACAGAGAGAGTTTATTTATGATGATAGAAAATAGCATGGTTTATAAGAATGAGAAGAACAAATATTTTATAGCTAGCTTTGAACACATATGGTTTAGGATAAATATAACGTGCTTTTCTGTGATGTGGTCAGCCAAGGAAATATGTATTTAGCTGTTTCCATAAAATGTCCATTATTTTTCTCCAGAATGTTGGAGCATAATTTATAGTTCTGTACATTTCTGGATCAGGTTTTCTCTCCGCCTGTTTCCAAGTGAACTGTGGCCACAGCTACACCAGAGAGATCTCTGAGAATCTTTACTACCTCACTTTATAGCCTGCTGTACTGACCTTATAACATTTTTTGAGCTCTTCTGATAACAAAACTCTTTTTCCGGGTGGAAAGCATTACCACAAACAATCCTAATGTAGTCATGTTGAAAACAGCTGTCAACACAGACATTTACCGCTCTCCACAGAGCACAGATGTGGTACGAATTTGAACTCCATTTTCCTAAGCACTGAGATACCTGAGATCATTCCTAAAACCGAGTCTTCCACAGCACTTGTGGCCAGTGCAGTTATGGCTGTTTCCACCAGCTGAGTTTCTAGACCTATAATGCTGTGGTCATTTTGGCCAATCAATTTTATTATTTAAGACAATCAGCTATGAATCTGATCCAAGTCATTCTTAATTATTAGTAACAGAGAGTCCTGTGGCACCTTTAAGACTAACAGATGTATTGGAGCATAAGCTTTTGTGGGTGAATGCCCACTTCATCAGAGTTCGTCAGATGCCTCTGACGAAGTGGATATTCACTCACGAAAGCTTATGCTCCAATACATCTGTTAGTCTTAAAGGTGCCACAGGACTCTCTATTGCTTTTTACAGACCCAGATTAACACAGCTACCCCTCTGATACTTACTTATTAGTCTCTTCTTAAAACCATTTCAATGTTTCAAAATACCATGTCTGTGTCTAAAATTCATTGTTTGATGATTTTGACTCTTTTTTGACAGAGCAGAGGAATAAGGATCAATTTATTAAATATGAAAAGAGCCTAGTTATTAATTTTACACAAATTGTGGACTTGAATTGGCCTTTCGCCCATGAAATAAGCATTTAGTTTGGTGTCAGGCTCCCAGGGAATAGATAGAGATGTGGTTTCCCAAAGGTTGTGTGAATTGCTGCTGCCAGCATGCCAGTAAAATTACATGGGCCTTAGATGAGGCTGCTGCTACTGTTTATGCAGCTATCACATTAGAATTGGCCCTTACTTTCCTCTTCTACAGAGTAAATTTGTCCGATTTGGACAAACCTTCCTTTTGTTAGATCACACTCGTGTATCCCTCTCCCATGGCAGAAGAAGAAGAAGAAGTTTTATAAAATAGTAAATGTAACAAAGAACATACATTCTTATTATGAAACATCTTTAGCCATATATTAACATAATTGCTCCTCAGACTCTCTAATTCCCCTCTCTCAGACACTCCACATGCTCAAAGAAACATGGGACAAAGCAGGCTGACTGAAGTCATTTCCCCATTCCTCTGTCCCAATTACACAAATCAGATACAAAGAATACCTTCAAAACCTTCAATAATTTTTCTCTATTTGTAAAGACCAAATTAAAGGAAAATAGAAATGTGTCAAACCCCACCAATCTCTCTCTTTTGTTTTATATTCTTACAACCTGACCATCTATAGGGAGAGGGTTTGGTGCTTTTTTTCTTTTTAATTAGTTTTTCATCTTTAAAATTGATCATGGGTTGAGATCCACCCAGGGAAGCTTCTGCTGAGAGTTAATATTGCTTCTGAATTATAAACAGTGAGTTACAGTGGAAGTTTGCAGACAATCTCGACTGTAATGGTAGCAACGCCACTGAAATATTAGAGTTTTGCAGCAATCAGTTGGAAAGCACAGGCAGTCTCTACCCTGAGATGGTTTTCTGACCTATCATAATAATTAAAATTGCATTTTTAAAACACTAAAGTGAGACAATTCTTTCTGAGATTATAAAATGATTGCAATCATTCCACTCTATTAGCCATCTCCTATTTCTCCAAAGATTTTTTCATGTTGTTGTTTTTATTCCATCTTCTCTTCTTGATAAGTGTTGTCTTGACCTTTTGGTCTGTAAAATAAAAAAAAATAGACATTTCCCTTTTTATTAAAAGATTGATTGCAGGAGGCCTGGGACCACAATGAAAAGAAAGGAAAAGAGGTTTATCAAGGAGAAAATAATCTGTGCTCCTGACACAGCAAGTTTGTTAGACAGCCAATGACATTTTGCTTTCATGCCCGCTAGTAGCATTAGCATATTCTTGCTTTCGGATGCAACAAAAGTAAAAAATGTTTCAAAGAAGGCAAAGGAAAATAAATAAATAAATGAAGCTTTCCCTAAACGATGCTATAAAGTGTTACAGAACAGTATAACACATGCAGTGTAATGGAAAGCTTTCAATAATGCTATTCAGACTTGAATATACAGCTGGAGCAGGTCCATTGGTTTTTCATTTCAGATAAAGGTTATAGGTAGCTGCTGTATTTCTACATGAGAAAATGGAAAGAAGTGTCTTGCTCTGTAGAAGTATTGAGAGCAATAAATCTGAGGCTGGCTGTTGCCTATCCAGCAATAGGAACACACAAGAGTTTGTAAGAGGCTTATTGAAGAAGAAGCCTATTGGAAGTGGTCAATCAGATGGGGCTAGGCTTCCTAAACTCTTTCATAGCCTGGGCCATATCTATGTCTGGGTCGAAAATTTTCCATCAAAACCTTGGCTAGAAAATTAGATAATCAGTTTAACAAAAAAACATGCCTGGAAAGTCTCTAGTGTTCTCAAATTTCTTTCATTTTCATCAACCAGAAAACAGATCTTTTTTCCGAAAACTGAAAATCAGCTGTTAGTTATTTTGTTTTTTGATGAAAAAAAGTTCTTACCAGCTCATGCCATATCTTAAGAGAGATTGTCTCATAGGCCATATCTCTTACCCCTCATCATCATGTGAACCACCTTGCCTCCCGCTGGTGATCATCCAGCTATGATGATATCTCAGTAGCAATTACAATTACTTGTATGGAAAATTAAAATTAGGAAAATATTTCAAGTATTTTAACTCTCTGATGCAATTTATCAAATGGAAATCAGGACACCTCCTGCAAACACACTGGGTCAGATTTTCAGGTGTAGTGTGGTCACTTTGCATCCCTCTACTGGTGTAAACTTGCCTTTAGCCAGTATAATGCTAAGATCGATTTAACACAGGGGTCAGCAACTTTTGGCACGCGGCTCACCAGGGTAAGCGCCCTAGCGGCCGGGACAGTTTATTTACCTGCTGATGTGGCAGGTTCGGCCGATCGCAGCCCCCACTGGCCGCGGTTCGCCGTCCTGGGCCAATGGGAGCGGCGGGAAGCCGCGGCCAGCACATCCCTCTCCTGCGCCGCTTCTCGCCACCCCCATTGGCCCGGGACGGCGAACCGCGGCCAGTGGGGCCTGCGATCAGCCGAACCTGCCGCGTCAGCAGGTAAATAAACTGGCCCGGCCCGCTAGGGTGCTTACCCTGGCAAGCCGTGTGCCAAACGTTGCCAACCCCTGATCTAACATAAGGGTTTTTATGCCTTTCCCCTTCTTTTCTGCCCACAAAGCAGGAAGAATTGTCATGACTAGAGGGAAGTGGCTGAGATTCTCCTCCACACAGATATCTGGCTATTCTTTTGGCCCATTGGATAAGTTTCACACTAGCATAAGTTAGAACTGTCTTGGACTGTTCTAACCTGGGGCTGTGGGACAGGCCCTGCATAGAGCTATACCAAGTGGTTTTATGCCAGCATGCCCCTGTTAAAGATGGGAAACTAAGACACAGAGAGGTTATGTGACTTGCTCAAGATCATGCAATCAGTGGCAAAGTGAGGAACACAAGGAGTTCTCTTGATTCCCATTCCCATGCTCTGTTCACTAAACCTTTCTAAATAAAGAAGTAAAATAATAAAAGAATACATTAAAATACTAATCTGCATTGATTTGTCATTGACTTCTATTGATATGCAATCTGTTCCTTTGATTATTAAATTGCTCATGCAGGGAAATGGAAAACCCATCTACATTTTCCCATGAGAATCTTGAATTTGAGTTTGAAATGAATTTACAGTGCTCCCTTTTGTCCTTTCTTCTCCTTAACCTGATCTATGCCCTGTAGGAAAAACCCATCACTCTCACATAATTGTTTGATGCATTTGTCCTCCTTTGTTTTTATCATGGAAAGTGGACCACAGTTCCCCTTAGTTGCAAAAGCACAGGACATAAGTGTGCACGGGGTGCTGCAACACCCACAGGTTTTAGCTGGGTCTCCGCTGCCAGCTTTCCCGGGTCCCGAATTAAACTTTCCTCTTTTCAACTTAAAAGGAAAGTGTTAAAGACATATAACAAATAAAAATATCTCAGAAAACGAATTGCATCATCATCACAGTCCCCCAAACTCCCAGCCCAATTAGTTGTTACTACATTAAAAATTATGAGCATCAGTTTTTGAGGATCAAAGCATTTGAGCAACACACTATAAAGCCATGCCTCTATTTTACATTGTTATACTCCCACTTCTGAAGGTCTCTGTGATGTTATATATTTGACAGTAATCATAAATAAAACGAGAAGAAAGGAAATGGTCCATAATGTAACTATCTTTAGTTTAATTCTTCTCATTAATCTACCTTATTGGTTGTGGCATGCGCTTGTTCTACCCAGTGAAGGTTTAATAGCCCTGTTTCTCTTACCGTCATCCATACGCAGGCCTGTCGATCAATGACAATTATTACTTAATGAACATGTAATGATGGGTAGGCCCAGAGAGAAGGGAACAAATAAATCACTCATTATAGTCTTGATTACAAGCTAGCAGTTTCTCTTGTCAGAGTGATATGCTGTGCAGTTTTGTTTAGCCAACATCTTCAGCAATAATCAACTTGATCAGGTGCTTGGGAGTGCTGGAAATCTTTAGTAAACTAAACCTGATTCTACATCAGAAGGCGATACAGAAAAAAGGATTTTCACCTTCACACAAGCAGTCTGCTGGGATCTTAGGGAAAAGGACAGGCAAATTGTTTATCCGCTCCAATCTCATTTTTCTAAAACTCTCTCTTTTGATAAAATCTGAGAAGAAGTTTAACCATTTTTTCCATTTAAATGATAACATCATTTCCAGAAATGTTACCTTGCAGCCCACAGTGACCATACATTATTTTAAATAAATAATATTGAATTTTCATGAAAAACTGTGCAGACCAGAAAACTGATCTCCTCTGTTTATTCATGGAATAAAGACAGCAACAAGGCGAACTTTACCACAGCCATCCCATCCATATACTGAAACCTTGACACGGAGGGATTATGTCTAGTAGTTGGCAAGTAGTTTGAGATGACTGGCAATAAGGATAATACTCAGTGCCAACAAAATGGGTCTCAATCCTGCAATAAGTGCCATGCAGGGATCTGCTTTTCTGATGTTTATTCCTGCTTCCTAGGAACTGGAGTGACAAAAACAAACACCCTGTATCCTTGTAGCAATCACCCGCGAGTGACTGTCTGCCCTGCATAGACTTTTCTAATATATTTGCTAATTAGTCAGTTATGTCTGCCTTTCAAATTCAGCCTTCTGCCATACACACACAATTCCAGATTAAGTCTGAAATATTACAGAGAGAAAACAAAACAAACAAACAAAAAAACATCAAAAAGCAGATATTTCATTAAAAAAACAGAACTGTCCTGAAAACATTACAATTATCTAGGGACTAAAGCAGGACAATAACCCGATTTTGAGTTTCGCAGGAAATCCTGCAATTTCAAAATTTGTTTTTGTTCCAAATTGAAACAAAAACAAAGAATTAAGAAATTTCCTGCAAAGAAATTTTTGGAAAAAAACAACACATTGTTTTGGGTCAATCAAAATGTTTTGATTTGGACTTTTTGAATGTTATTACATAATAGAAATGAATATTAAAATTGAAATAAAAAAGTCATTTCAAAATGAAAAATGGAAACATTCTATTCCAATGTCAAAAGAGAATGTCATCACCAAAATGCTTTGTCTAATTTTTTTTTCAAAACAAATTTCATAGAAATCAACAAATTCTCATGGAAAGTTTGTATTTTGACAATATGACATTTTCTGATGAGAAACTGGTCCATCAGAAAAATTTCAACTGGCTCTACAATTAATTCTGACTTCAAAACAAGTAATTTTCATTGCTTGTTGCATTATGGGTTTTGTTTGGTTCATTGCTTGGTTGGTTTCGGGGTTTGGGGTTTTTTAAATCAAAAGCATAAGGATTCCTACTCCCATTTAATATCATTGTTTAGCAACACTTTACAAAAAAGAATATGTGAAGCAGGAGAAGAACTGATAGCCAACAACTGACTCAGAACTAACCAACTGCACATGCTCATAATAAAAAGGCAACCTCAGGAGAAGGGACTCATTTTCCATGCAAAGTCGCTTAGAAAAGGAAGGCCTCTTGTTTGTTTATTCTCAATCTTGAAATTATTTTACTTTCAATAAAAGTTTAGAGAACATTTTTGACAATATGCAAAGTTTCCTTCTAATCCTGTGCACCATTTGCTAGCACAAAGGGCCATGCTAGACATTCAAATAACAGGTTATCTGGAAAGTGTTAAGAAAACACTTTGTGTTTTCAAAAATATCATTAAAGAAATGGCTTCTTTGAAAAAACAACCCCACAGATTTCAAAAGGTTTTTTGCTCTAAAAAAAAAGAAAAGAACTGTTTCAAGTCGATACAGGTAACCCGTCTAGGGCAAAATCATGCTGAAAGAGAATTTAAATACTTAATTGTAATTCCTATCAACAGAAAAACTCATAATTATCCTTATCTCCTATAGTAGCTTGTCAGACATGAAAAGGCTTATTGCTGAAATACAGTCTGTATCTGGGTAAAAATCATCAGTAGAAATGTATTATAATTACCTTTCTCAATATCTGCATTTCAGTATTTATTTTACCCTCAAAACTAACTTGAGTGTGTTGCACTCATTCTTTTCCCCTATATTGCATTTTTTAAAGATTGATTTCTAGACTAGTTTGCCTATCAATAGAGCACAGGAGGATGGGGGTGGGAGGAAGGGTTTCTAGGACTTCACTTCCAGGAAAGAGTAGTTCAAACTAAGAAATGGACATAGGGACATTTTAAATCCAGCCTGTTCTACACTGCTGGAAAGTCAAAATAAAAGTCTGGGCATTGTATTAGGATTTTTTTCCCCCTAACATGGCTGGTTTTGTTTAAAATTCCAAGTGAATAATAAATACCAAGGGAACATAATAACCGATTTTACCTCCAGTTCAGGGAGGAAGATCTCCCATGAGAGTCCTCCCACTGCAGTAACACTGGCCACAACCTCCATAGAGGTGAGGGGCCAAAAAGATAGGGCCAACTAATAAAAAGGAACAAATCAAAAACAGTGATGGCAGTTGTTGGCTTGATATTGCACACAATGATGTCATTCTTTACTCAGAGAACATACAAGTATCGGCAGAAGCAGTGCAAACTTTGCACATGCTGCTCCATGTGTGTGGCTCATCCTAACTGGGAGAAACCAACCTTAGATTTTGCAGTCCTTGACCTAGTTACTGAAATTGCAAATGAGTTGGGGAATTGGTGCTAAATGTAGATGGCTTTGTTGTCTGTTTGTAAAAAGGATACCTAAATGTTAGGAAGTATGTGAAGAGACCACCAGATCATTTCACAGAGATTAATGAACAGTAACCTGATTGCTAAAGAATTCATTTCATGTACATTTTATTTTTATGGTTTTCCCAGTTGTTCTTTTTTTAAAACAAACAAACAAAGCCAGGCCCGGGGAAGGTGACTAAATGCTCAGATGATAATGAGAAAATGTGCAAAAAAATTTCCTAAAGATAATGTGCCCCACACTCTATAATAAACAGAAATAATAAAATGTAAATCAACTTGATAAACAAAATGCCTTAAAAAGGAATGCATTAAAACAAAACTGTTGCCCAACATTCCCCTCTCAGAGCTTCTTGGTTGATTTTGACTCTGATATCCTGCTCTGCATACATGCACACAATTCCTGCTGACATTAATCTGTGCAGCTCTGAGAGATAAGTGTTATTGCTAATCTCATGTTTTAAGACATGAATACAATCCAGATGATAGAAGTCTCTGGGTTTCCAAATTGTCATTTTCATTTCATTTTTTTGGTAAGAATTATTTGTTACCATCCTCTATGGATGGTAATAAAATCTTATTCAGAATTATTGTGAGATTACTAAATTGTAATGCAGGAATAAACACACTGCCCTTACTGTAGAAGTTTTAGTTTTGTGGAAAGAAGAAAGTAAGGGACAGCTAGAGCAACACAGAGAAACTAACATGCATATTCACATTATGCTACATGCAGTGTAACCTCTATACAAAGTATTTTTGACTGTGTTTCATTTACTATTCACAGGCTTCTCCACTCAGTATCATGAAGTGCAATAGCGTTTGGGGAAAATGTGAAAGCAACACCCAAAAGCACACTGTGTCAGGTGGGGATGGAAGAGGCAAGACATATCTTCAACCTGTTTCCATGACCAGAGAGGTATAGATCTATGCCATTTCGTGCCCATGCTCACTGAGAAGATGTGATTTTAAACGAGAATTTGAGCAGCAGGACTGAGGGAAGAGAATTTGTGGTTAAGAGCATAATTGTACTTGTTGTTGGAGTATGAAGCTCTAGTATAAGAGCCATTTTCTGACTAGGTCCTGATATTGTCCTCAACGAATTACTGAAACTTCATATATGTACCTTGGGCTGACACATAGATCCTTCCCCCCTACTGCATTTACCCATTACCCCAGTTGCAGTACCCTGAGACCAACAACTGCTCAGGATCAGTATCTGTTCAGGACATGTAGTCCAGTCAACTAGCCCCACCTGATATATGAGAGTGGGAAGCACACTGCACCTGAACTACAGTTCCCGTGAGGCACCATGGCTGCTCAGAAAAGCAGTAAACCAAGCAGAAATGAAACATTTCAATTCAGGACTGTAGAAACATTTCATTTCAATGGAAGATATAGAAAACCTTTGATAAAAAGTTGAATTTGTTTGTGAAAAGTAGACACTTTTCACCACCAACACCAACAAAAAATGTCAAAAACCCCAAATTCCCAATGAAAAACAGTTTTGGCACTGCTTCTTGCAGATGCCACAGACAAGATTTTTTCCCCCTGACTAGTTCCCTAGTAAACACAAAATGGAGCTAATTCTTCTGCAAAATTGAATCAAAGTAAATGGCTTTTGATAAATTTCCATACCACATAGATAATCAAAGAATCAGACCTAAACCCAAGTGTGTTTGGTGATCAGTCACAATCAATCAACTCAGCCAGAATGCCGAAAAAGTAAGACAAAAACTTTCTCACAGCATTTCCACTGCCATCCTCGTTGCCAAAAAAAAAAAAAAACCAACCCAACAACAAACAAATAAATGCTTGACATTTTATCTGAAAATTTGGAATTTTTAGTAAAATTGCTTTTTCTCTGTGAACATTTCATTAAGAATCTCTCTCAAATCAGCAGAATCTTTCAAAAGTGAACACACACACACACACACACACACACATTTTTGCATATAAAGGCCTGATGCTCCTCTCATTTAAACTAGTGTGGGGCTACAGTAACTCCACTAAAGACACAATTGTAGTTATTCTTGTTGAAAAGTGGAGTGAGAGGAGAATTAAGCCCAGAATGTATACAAGCAGATTTGCATTGTTGCTTCCTTATGAGTTTTGCCAATCTATTGGGCCTAATTGTGATCTCACTCACGTTTGGGTTAATCGGCAGTAACTGCCCAGAAGTCAACAGAATTACTCCAGTGTAAAAATGGTTTAAATGAAAGGAGATTCAGGCACACTTTATTTCTTTGTTTTTGCTTCAGTTTTATGATTTGAAAATGTTAAACAACATTTATGATGATCACATCCATCAGCTCAGCAATGATGATGGGACCAAATGAATTCTTTCCACCACTTTCTGATTTGTGCCAGCTTCACAGATTCATTCATTTTTAAACATTAATATCTAACAATAAGCATAAATATATCAGAAACACAGACCTTAAATGGTTCTCTTCTGAAGTAGTATTTCCTGCAGCAGGATGTAAAATCATCCTGATTTTAAGTTATATAATTAGAAGAAATAAGTGTCTGATTCCTACTCTGTGAAAACTAGAACGCTGAGCTGCATGTTTTATACGCCAAAATTTGCAGCAGAGGGGCCTTGGGATGGTAGCATATTTTGGGCACGGGTGCTGGAACAATTTGTATTGTGTGCTTGCTGAGAGCCTTTAAACCAAATGGTAAACCCTGTATATAATGGAAACCACTTCAAGCCAAGGGGTGTGGCAGCACCCCAATACACCCAGTTCAAACATTTACAATTTTGAGTGGGTTTCATACTGCCAAAAAGTGACATGTATATTACACCATACATTTCAAGGTTTTATGCAAGAATTTCTTCACATTTTCTACAGTAATTAATAGAACAGTCTCTTAGAAATCACTGTTTTGAAATATGAATACATGTATAGACACAGTGCTCTCATTTTCCAACGCCACTTTAGTACATGCAAATTTTAAGTGGGGACATCCCATATAGCATTAGTCATAAAAGTACACATCTATTTGGCTAGCTGCAGTAGATAGTGAGGTACTGTGATCTAGTGAGGTTAGAGCAAGAAATTGGAGTCAGGAAATTTGGATTCAGCTTCTGCTCTTCAATCTGACACTGACTTATTTGTGCATATAACTAAATTGTCTTGTTTCTTAACATCCATCAGTAAAATGGAGATGATGTTGTTCACTTTTGGCAGCCCCCGGGTTATAATTTGTGAACATATGTGAAGTGCTTTGAGATTCTTGGATGAAAGTTGCCATGAAAATGTAAGGAACCTTCTTGATGCAGCCTATAATTTGAAATTCTACCCTACTGAACTAACCCAGAGGTGGGGGCCAAGAATGCATACAGCTAAGCAGACATATTCACACTCTAGCATTCAGATCCCAGAGTTATTGGTGAATCAATAAATAAATAG
Organism: Trachemys scripta elegans; assembly: GCF_013100865.1. Lineage (NCBI taxonomy): Eukaryota > Metazoa > Chordata > Testudines > Emydidae > Trachemys > Trachemys scripta. The sequence goes on from NC_048306.1 coordinate 31,821,888, forward strand.
AACAGAATAGAATAGAAAAATTACTTCATATAAGATGGTGTTGAAAGTTCAACATATTGGTAGGACTTATCCCTTAGTGTTTCTTTCATAGTATTATTTGAAATACTTTCTCATTCTAACATTTATTTATTTATTCATTCATTCATTTTTTGTGGGTAAAAAGAAAATGAAAAGAGATATGTGAGCACATTTTGTAGTACTGTGTGAAGGTTTTCACTTTACAGTTAATGTTGTTTCTTCTGACACTATATCATCTGCCCAGCTTTAGAACGGAGTTTGATTTTGGATTTATATTGTAATGTATGGATTTATATGGTTTCTGATTCTTTTTATGGCTCCCCTTTTCAAATGTATCCCAGCCCTAAGATTCTTTTCCCATAACCCACAGGGAGAGTTTAGGTTGATAATGGTGTTTCCGTGGAGCCCAGCTAACATCCTACAATCCATAAAACTACATTTGCTTTACAAAAGTTTTACACTTTGTTACCCTGAAAAACACAAATATTAGAATGTCAGTAGATAAACAATTGAAGGATCCATTAAGGGATGAAATTTAAGAAGGAAAAGAATTACGGATTTAAAGTGGAGAGGAAAACTTGGAAATTTGCCCATCCTCATTGTGAAGAATCCTATTAAACCCACTGGAGCTACACACTTGGGTAATGTGAATAGGATTTAGTCATACTCTAAAAGGCATCTAACACCTACTCCCAAAAGGCTACTCCTTAGCTGCACAATAAATTAAAGTGGCAGAGGATCCTTAACTGGATTTCCTTCCCTTTGTTGTTGTTGTTACATAGCAGGCCATTAATATTATTTTAATGACATTTTCATGGGAAAATTTAAAGACTGTTGTTGAAAGTCTTTGGGAAGTCTGAAAAATAACAAATACAGGTGTAAAATATTCATGTTTGTGATGTGCTAGGGGGCATTTTCAAATACAGAACTCATATAAGTACCTGATATCATTCATCTGACCTTAAATCAAGAGAAAAGAGCATTGTTTCTCTTTACAGTTTAAAATGGATATTTGCAATAAGTTTTGTTAACTAGTAATAGTGAACTGATTTGCCTTTTGTTTTGTAAAGTGTTCGCTGAATAGAGAATGAAAGAACTGAAGCTATAATTAAAATAATTCAGCCTTACCTTGTCTGTCTTAGCAACTCATAAAATCAGATTATTCCTGAAGACTTTACAGTTCTTTAAAGGATTGATCTTGTAGATACACATGTAAGTAATCATACTCATTTAGGAGGAGTCCCACTGAACTCTGCAAAGTCCTAAGAAGATAATTCTGCCAACTGTTATTTATGTGAGTAGTCCCATTGATTTCAATGGAATTACTCATGTGAGTAAGGACTACTCATACAAATGAGGGGTGAAGGATCAGACTTTATGAGGGTCAGGGACTTGATGAGGTCATACCCCTACCCATCTTCACCTAGGCCAGCAGAATTAGCCAAGTAGAGGGAGTTGCATGCTGCACTACTCTCTCAAGTGATGGTGGACATATCCCTCCTGGAGCTTCTACAAGCATCATCTGGAGCAGTTCACCATTCACTAGCAGCATACAAGAAGGTGTGTGCGAATGTCACTCTGACCCTTACAAATAGTATTAATTTAATTTATAAATTTCCCTCCTCTAGTCAAAAAACCAAGGGTGCTGTACAACCTGATTAAACTAGATTAACATTCAGTGAAGCACTATTGGAAACACCTTCCTAACATTCACATAATATGCTCATAATTTTATAAACATAAATATATTGCAAAAGAAAGTTCATTCCATTGTGACTGTGAGTAATGCAAACATTTGCAAACTTGGGTAGGCAACAGAACTGCTGAAAGAACAGATCGCATTTTGGATAAGATTCTGTACTGAGATCTGATTCTGAATATTATTTTATGCAGAAAAGGAGAGTATGAAGCTAAGCCAGTTATGTCAGAAGAAGAGGGGACCAGAATAATGCCTATAGGACCATCTTGCCCTGGTTGGGCCAGATTCTGATACACTTATTCATGTTGAGTGTACCTTGCGCTGAAGATAATCTAGTGGATTTTAATGGGACTTCTTCTCAGAATATCGTACTGCTTAAAGTGAGTAAGATGATCAGAATGAGAGTAGGAGCAGGTTCTGAATTTGCTTCTGCTTTTCATTGTCAGAAAGCATTCAAGAGTGATAATGCCTTTTTGATTTATCTGAAATATATTATATTTCTTAGAGATCTGATGCCTTTGAGACACAGTAAGTCAGAGGATAGCAGAAGAAAAACTGCCCAAGTAGAAAGGAGCATTTGTAGACCTTTGATGGATTTCACTTAAACAAATATTTTATATACATAATATTACCCTCCATTTACATTTTCCATTGACTCGAATTAAAGTTGCCTGTCTTCCTGATCTACGCAAATTTTATGAGATCTGAAAAGATCAGGCATGTTTCCTCATGATGTAAATCTACCTCATGACATAAAGCTCTCCTGACTTTACAAAATAAATAAATAAATACATAAATAAATAAATCTTGAAATAGTCAAGGCTCCAGACTACCAGAGCTGCTATCAGATTAAGATAGGGCACTAAAATACCAGCCAATTATATGTGCCAGAATGTACTCTATGAGATAAATCCTCACCATTATTGTGTTCCTTTCCTATTGAATATAAACATATTAGTTGTAATTTGACACAGTGTATGTGAAGAAAGGGAGGTTTGATGTTAGAATGCCACTTGGAGAGCAAATAGCCTGTAACGTTCAGTTAGCTTGCTTTTGTTAGGATGAATAACACATTCTACAGGCCATTATCTTCTGATCCCACTGAGGATTACCTAAAGAAACTACACCATCTGCTAAAAAAAACTCCCTGACAAAGCACAGGAACAAATCTGTACAGACACATGCCTAGAACCCCGACCAGGGGTATTCTATTTGCTACCCAAGATCCATAAACCTGGAAATCCTGGACGCCCCATCATCTCAGGCATTGGCACCCTAACATCAGGCTTGTCTGGTTATGTGGACTCTCTCCTCAGACCCTACGCTACCAGCACTCCCAGCTATCGTCGAGACACCACTGACTTCCTGAGGAAACTACAATCCATCGGTGATCTTCCAGAAAACACCATCCTGGCCACTATGGACGTAGAAGCCCTCTACACCAATATTCCACACAAAAATGGACTACAAGCTATCAGGAACAGTATCCTCGATAATGTCACAGCTAACCTGGTGGCTGAACTTTGTGACTTTGTCCTCACCCACAACTATTTCACATTTGGGGACAAGTCAGCGGCACTGCTATGGGTACCCGCATGGCCCCACAGTATGCCAACATTTTTATGGCTGACTTAGAACAACACTTCCTTAGCTCTCGCCCCCTAACGCCCCTACTCTACTTGCGCTACATTGATGACATCTTCATCATCTGGACCCATGGAAAAGAAGCCCTTGAGGAATTCCACCATGATTTCAATAATTTCCATCCCACCATGAACCTCAGTCTAGATCAATTCACACAAGCGGTCCATTTCCTGGACACTACTGTGCTAATAAGCGATGCTCACATAAATACCACCCTATACCGGAAACCTACTAACTGCTACACTTACCTACATGCCTTCAGCTTCCATCCCGGACACACCACACGATCCATTGTCTACAGCCAAGCTCTAAGATATAACCGCATTTGCTCCAATTCCTCAGATAGAGACAAGCACCTACAAGATCTCTATCAAGCATTCTTAAAACTACAATACTCACCTGCTGAAGTGAAAAAAACAGATTGACAGAGCCAGACGAGTACCCAGAAGTCACCTCCTACAGGACAGGCCCAACAAAGAAAATAACAGAACACCACTAGCTGTCACCTTCAGCCCCCAACTAAAACCTCTCCAGCGCATCATCAGAGATCTACAACCTATCCTGAAAGATGATCCTTTACTCTCACAGATCTTGGGAGACAGACCTGTCCTCACTTACAGACAACTCCCCAACCTAAAGCAAATACTCACCAGCAACCACACATCACTGAACAAAACCACTGACCCAGGAACCTATCCTTGTAACAAAGCCCGATGCCAACTCTGTCCACATATCTATTCAAGTGACATCATCATAGGACCTAATCACATCAGCCATACCATCAGGGGCTCATTCACCTGCACATCTACCAATGTGATATATGCCATCATGTGCCAGCAATGCCCCTCTACCATGTACATTGGCCAAACCGGACAGTCTCTATGCAAAAGAATTAATGGACACAAATCTGACATCAGGAATCATAATACTCAAAAACCAGTGGGAGAACACTTTAACCTGTCTGGCCATTCAATGTCAGACCTGCGGGTGGCTATCTTACAACAGAAAAACTTCAAAAAGAGACTCCAACGAGAGACTGTTGAGCTGGAATTGATATGCAAACTAGACACAATTAACTCAGGATTGAATAAGGACTGGGAATGGCTGAGCCATTACCAATATTGAATCTATCTCCCCTTGTAAGTATTCTCACACTTCTTATCAAACTGTCTGTACTGGGCTATCTTGATTATCACTTCAAAAGTTTTTTTTTTCTCTTACTTAATTGGCCTCTCAGAGTTGGTAAGACAACTCCCACCTGTTCATGCTCTCTGTATGTGTGTATATATATCTCCTCAATATTTATTCCACACTATATGCATCCAAAGAAGTGGGCTGTAGTCCATGAAAGCTTATGCTCTAATAAATTTGTTAGTCTCTAAGGTGCCACAAGTACTCCTGTTCTTTTTACATTTATAAAGATGTATATATTGAAATGTGAAACAGGGAAATGTAAAACCAAAGTCCTGACTTGTCTGAATATACTGTGACATTTCTGCCTGTATAAGTATGTGAACCCCTATGCTGGCCAAATTCCAACATGGGTAATTAAGTACTGCATAATTAAAAACTTTCCCCTGTAGTTTCAATTGGCTAATATATTCTTCTTCACTTCTTGTTCTACAGTGCTATGTAATGTTGCTGGGCACTGCGAAACAGTTGCCACATCTCAACTCAAAGTTGTCTCATTTCAGTAGTAAGAAAAAAGATTCCTACAATATAAAGCTTGGACTAGATTCACTGCAAAGGTGCCAGTGGCAGAATGGGCCCCTGGCGGAGGGAAGCCTGCTCTGATGTTGAGTCACAACTCTGGGGAAACTTAGAGCTGACCTCATAGCTCAGAAAATGGGACAGGCTGCCCATAGCAATCATGTGGGTGAATTAAATCTATAATCTATCCTCTAAATCTATAAAGTGTTTTAAGCGCCCTTGTAAACAAAGAACCAATGACCCAATATCTTATTCCAGTGCACAGCCTGGACAACTGGCTCGTGGCTGGAGATCAATAGTGGTACCACTTCGTAGTCATTTCTGTGGTCTAGGTGACAGTAGAATTTGCTCTGGCCTTGTATGTGCATGGAAAAGGCTGGTGGAGCTGCAGAGTTGCAGCATCAACAACCTTCCATTCCTCTTCCTGGCCTTGTCAATGTCCCATCCCTAGCTCTCGCCCCGCCATTCTAGAAGGCAAGGGGTGCAAAAAGATCTGTGATCTACAGTGCACAAAGTTCATTCCACCCACAGCAAAAGGGAAAAACTGTGTGTGAATTGCATTTAATGATTTATTATTATTAACAAATAATAACTAATAATAGTAATGAAAGTTATCAATAGAAGCAGAAGAAGCCAAGAAATAGAATTCCTGGCAGAACTGTTTCCAGATGAACACTATTATTTTAGGTTTTTTTGTCTTACACGTCTATCTACATTTCAAGTACAGTAATTTGCTCACTACATCAACTAACCTACTCAGTTCACAAAGACCATGGAAAAAGTATGCTGTTGATGGTAGAAAAGGGGGCAAGGAGAACACAAAATCAAGATTATAATGTAATAAGGAAAAATATTTTGCAGATTGGCACTATGTTATGCTTCACCAAACAACAACTGTGACTTCTACTCTGATTGTCACTTCTATTGAAATGCAAGTCGGTGCCTTTTTATTGTGCCTTTATATATTCTTCTACTGCTAAGAATGGTCCACTATATAATTTCAAACTTAATAATTCTATTAAGGTAGTTACAGTACATTGAAATATCATTATTGAAATATAAGTGCCCCTGGAAATAGTGTTGTTAAGGTTTAATAGCATTCTTACTATAAACCTCGTTTTGCAGAGCTTTCTAATAGCTGCAAAACAGAAACAGCTCGGTGTTCAAACATCTGTATGTCTATCTTCTGGAGTCCATTTAAGCAATTTAAAAAAATAACATCAATTTGGCCAATTTACATTACTGAAATACACAAAATTAGAAGTCTTCTAGTTGAAGCTAACCTTCTGTGCATGTATAACTCAAAAGTGCCTTTGTTTTCTGAATTTCAGTTGAGCCACTGAATATTCACTAATAGGGTTTAGATACTATGGGCTAAATTATGGATTGTAGTGCCATTGGAGCAATACAATGGGAGCTGTAGCATTTGAATGTCAGTGGCAGCTCTCTTTCTTCCCATTTAAGGCATTATAAGTCTTATTCTGATGTCACACCAATTTTAAACTAGTGGCATTCCCTTGATTTCAGTGAAGTTACTCTTGATTTATTCTACACCACTTGATTTATTCTACACCACTGAAAATTGAATTCACATTCAATACTTTCAGGGGCACTTGGGGAAGCTTGTTGATGTCACAGCTGCTACACATGTACAAGAAGTTTATTGTATGCTCTTCTTAATGCTGCCCTCCTGTTTTAGTTAGTGAATTGGTGAGAGGGAGTTGATCCTGGATACATGTCCAGTACTTCAATACATTCCTCCCCTCCTCGTTGGGCTATGTTTTTTTCACACGGTATGGATCTGTCAGAGTTAACTTCATATCATCCATCTTGATATGGAATCTGCAATTAGCAAATAATTTACATATAATTTAAAGATAGAAAAAATAGACTCCTTACTCTCCCAGTCTTTGAAAAAATGCTAAAGATCTATGTTTATTATTTTATTATACTTTATTATACAGTGTGCAGTACAGGTCAGAAGAATTATAAAAAAATAAAATAAAGCAGGTGGGGAGCAGGATGAGTGATCTAGTGATGGGGCTAAAAATGCTTTGCTTTGTTTTCTTTCCATTTAACAATAAAAAATAGAAAGAAGTGCCTATCCCATGTTCTAGGGACCTTTTGAAAATATATTTATGACACAATACAATATACAGATTTATCACCCTATAAAGCAAAACAATCAGGGAATCAAATGACCTTAAACTATACAATCCACCCCAAATGACTCTCTTTCTAAAACCTTGACTAAATAAATAAGCTCTGAAGGCCAAATGATCCAAGTTGCTTTGCACTAAGAGGGGAGCATGTTTAAAAGTTGAGGATTCTTCATGGAGGCCACCCTGCTGAAAGTTTTGTTACACTGAGAGGGCTTCAGCTTGAATACTTCCTTTTATCACAGCTGTAGCACACTGGTGCATTTTGAAGCTGCTGCAGAATTTCCAGTTTGCTGCTTCATATAAGAAACCCAGGTATGGAATTTATGTTGAGTTTACCACAGAGAAAAGAGGCCTTTCTGATGGCAATGTACCTAATGCAATGCTAGCAAAAATGGTCATGCTTGATTTACTGCTATACTCACTTATATGGACACTGCATGTATAAGACAATTCACCTCACAACAGACATGGGGACAACAGTGGATATGTGTGGGTGAACCTACAATATCAGCACTGGCCAATAAAACTTGATCAGAGGAAGAAGGAATAGAAGCATCATTCATTCATTCAAATTATTATTTATTATTTGCATTACCTAAACAATCTAGCATGTTCTCAAACTACACCAATTAACAGGCATCAAGCTTCTTTTTTTCTTTCCCCTTTCATTCGTTGCCCAAAAGCCAACAATTAAAAATCATATAGGACCACAATAACCACTTGCGTATACTCAGAAAATTCTTTAAGCACAATCATTTGAGATTGTTTTTTGTTGTTTTTGTGTTTTTTCATGTTTGGAAATGAAAAACAATGAAGGCCCTAAAATTTCATGGAAAAGCAAACGGTAAAGGTCACTATGGTCAACACTGAAGGCAATGATAATTTTGCTTTTGATTTCAATGAAAACATATTATCTCATAATAAAATGGAGACAAAACATTTCAGTACTTTCCTACAGTTCCCTATTGTGTATTTTAATGCTGGTCAGAAAAAAAATTGACAGAACCATTTTCTATCAGAAAATCTCCTGTTGACTTCACGGGGCAAAGGATTCATCACTGATGCTCAGTTCCCATTTATATTCTCCTGTATTTCAGACATGCACCGAATGTCAAGTAACATTTAAAATATTAACTGATAAAATTAGCAAATGTATTTACCTACATTTTTGGAATATTTTTTCTGTTTCAGGCTTCTTTACCTAAAACTTTGCTGTGTACTGTACTTTCTATGTTTTATATATTCATATAGCAACTGGCACAAGGGGGCCATAGCATGAATTGAGCCTTTAGGTTCTATTGTAACACAAATGATAAATAATAAAACTAGTTTTATGGAATCTCTCTCTCTAATGCCTCTCTATTCCATGTGGAACAGAGTGCCTTCACTACTGTCTTCTATCTTTGCCAGTCTCATTGCTGCAGTCTTAGCTTCTTCCCGTGTCATTTTGATATCTTTCAATTCTTATTCTATTGTGCGTTTCCAGGTTACCCTTTGTCTAACTCATCATCTCTTTCCCTGGGGATTCCAGTCCAAGGCCTGTCTTGCTATGTTATTCTGGTCTTTCCTTTAAGTATTTCCTAAGCATCTCCATTTTCATTCCATAATTTCCCGTCCTATCAGTCTCTGTTTCATCCTTCTTCTCCAGAGTTCTTTGTGATTTTTTCTGGCCATCTGACACTGAGAATTTATCTAATGCAGCTGTTTATGAAAAATTGGAGTTTAGATAGTAAGGCCCCAGTAAGTCTCCAAGTTTCAGAATCATATAGTAAAACTGACTTTATGATGGTGTTAAATATTCAGCGTTTAGTTCAGAGAGCACGGAGTTTTATGGCATATAAATCAATTTCTGTTAATGCAGAAACATGCAGCAATGCTAAACATATTACCACATGTATAGAATGAAAGCAGGACCATGATAACAGATTAGTTTTATGCCTGTTTCTGCTGATCCAATATTTGGGAGAAAAAAAATAATTAATGGAACCATTCTTTTCCTGATACAAGGTTTGTCATGACAATGTGTTATATCAATAAGAATATATATTGCATTGATTGTCCATAATACTGTAACTCATTTTTGTGATAAAGTTGGAAAGTGAACTGAAAAAGGAACCCAATTAAATTATTGTTATAAGAGTGTTTTAATTATGATAGGATTTTTACATAGTTCTAAATGTCTACGCTTATTTTTCTAAATTAAGAAACTGTGCAATATCGATCTAGTATTAATACAAAGTTAACATTATAGGCCTGATTCTCCTTTCAGTTACTCCAGAATAAAAGAAATATAACTTAACCAAAGACAGTGGAGTAACACTGGTGTAACAATCAGTCCTATTGTTTCAGAAGCTACCTATTTATATGCAATGAATCTAGCCAAGTGCTCGTATATTACATCTTTTGTTGTTGATTATGTTCTTTTTAGTTATGATGCAACTGGCACGTAACAGAAATAATTCCCAAATCTCAGCCCACTTGAAGGACTTTGTTTTTATAATTTGCTAAGGTTAGCATCTTGTGCTAGTGTAATTTTTGTTTCAATTTCAGTGTGAAACAATTTGTGTAACTCAGACTCAGTTTATGGCTGTGAAGGTTTTAGAATACATATAGGTGTTTGTTTTATGTTTTGTTTTTGTCTGTTTTAATGCTGGTATGTGTGTCGGTGAAGACCTTAGTGAGGGAAAACCTACGAAGAGTTTTGAATTTAGTTCTGAAAGGTATTAGTTTTGTCATTCTTATTTCTTGTGGGAGTGAAGAAATAGGTCCAACCTTTCTCAAAGTTCTGTTTCCCTCATTTTCTTGTCTCCTTCTGTGGGTTGACAGCTTCATTGTTTCTGTGAAATGTATCTGTCTTTGGAGATCATGATCACAGTGGCAGAGAAAATGGAGATTGTTGAAAATCAGAATCAAAATTTTCAGTCAGAATTTCCAGATCCAACATGGAATGTATGTTTTTGTTATATTCAATATATACAATTATGCTAAACTGGATAATAAATCTTGTTAGTGTAAGATAACTTAATATTGAGCAGTTCTGTTAGTGCCATCTGAATAACATATGCCTTACTTTTAAAACTCCAAATGAGAAATCTCTGCATTGTGCTCTTTGATTAACATATTAGTCCATTGCTCAGATGGTTACATAAATGAGAATACATCAAGAAGTCAAATAGTAATGAGAATAGTTACGAAAATATATTGCCCTTTGAAGACCATCCAACCTAAGCAGCTATACCAGCAATGCTGATATTGCATTGTTATAGTGGTATAGAAAATAATATTGCCACTGAGCCTGTCTCTATAAAAACCTTGCACTGCACAAGCAGAATGTCAAAATTTCCATTCACATTTTTAAAACTACAGCTACATTTTCTGTTCATACTGTAATTACTTAGATGAAAATTAGTATCATAAAGCTCCACATTTATCATTTCATGGTCTTCTTCACATTTTTGATCCAGCATTTATGAGCTTGCATTCAGCCAGGAGTTTATTATTATCCATTTATAAGCAGCCAACAAAATAGTAAATTATGTATTTGAAAGCCCTGCTGGCTGACATTTTTAAAGTTCACTGGACTTTTTTTTTTGTACATAGTAGAAATTTGCTGCAAGCACTCTAGGTCTGAAATCTGATTCCTATTGAGATGTCATTGAGCGGTAAGTGCAATGAGTTTTCATTAATATTTCATTGCCTAAATGTTTCATATTTTGACAATGGCATCTTGTAGTCATTTGTCCTACATCTAAAGAGCAACTTGTAATCAGATAGGTGTATTAGACTTGATTGTCTGTTACTGTCTATTGGTAACACAGAGAATATTGTTAAGTAACACATTAATTAAGTGTTTAGCCTTATTCCTTACAGCAGGATAAAGAGCTACTTATATAGACTCATTAAGAAACATATAAAAGTTCACATTATGCTTAAAACTGTTAGCCCAATTATATTAATTCATAACTTTCATTTCTATTAAATAGGGGTACAAAAGGGTAATTGTGGTGTCACCTCTTACATAGCATTTCTCACCTCCTATGCATGTTACAAATGTTAACTAATTAATAGTCACAATACTCCTGTGAGATAGGTAAGTATTTCTATCCCAGTTTGACAGATGAGGGAGCTAAGGCAATACATTTAATGAACAACTCCAACATGGCTGAAGGAGTTTGTGTGAGAGGCAGGGCTAGATCAGTAGACTACTGATTTCAAACCATTCACTATGCTTACGTGACATAAAATGTATTTCAAGTAGGAAATCTTTTCAGTCATAAAGATACTTTAAGAATTACACTATATTAATTTATTCTGTGGACATTAGTTTTCTTTGTAATGCTTCTAGTTGGACTTGGGATGTTTTATTAACATATACATCACTTTCAGTAACCACTGTGAAAATGGGCCCTCAAGAAATCAGACATGCGAGATTCCACGAATTTTTAAGTATTCCCATTATCTGATAGGAAAATCACCAGTCACAAACTGGAGTTTTGAATGCTTTTTTTATTTCAATCAAAAGGCACCGAAAAAGTGTCTTTTTATTTTTTAAAGCTTTTTACCAGGTCATTTTCTGCATTAGACAGCAATGCCCAGCAAAGGTTTCTCAAAAGGTGCCAAACTCTTTGAACTGCTGAGTATACAGCAGGTGGTTAAAGAGATGTTATGCTTCTTTTATTGGTAACGTATATTCTAAGCTCCGTACAAAAGAGGAGCAAGCAGGTCCAAGCTGCCTATTTTAACAATTTCTAAAATCAGCCGTTAGAGGTTCTGTATAAGACTTTTCCTGGGAAAGGGCCATAGCCAATCAATGATATAGTCAGATCTAGGCCACCTTCACAATTAGTAGACAAAACCTCTGAAAGTACTGTGGCATTTTAGTGTAGCAGAACCCCACTTTTATTATTCCAGTGTTATCACACAACTCAAATATAATACTTGTGGGACCTGTTTATTAAATTTGTCCCTCATAAACTATGACCTTTAAAAGCTATTAAAAACACAGAAATACTAATGTGATAAACCCCTCCCAGGAGTGATTTATCTTGGGTCTGATCTCTTGATCTGACCTTGTGAGAAATGTTTTATGTATGTAGTAGAAACGTTACAACATTTCTTTCAATCTTTCTAAAAGAAACATAACTGTAGCTGAATATTCATAGAGTGTTTAAGTATACTTGTAGAACAGAGTATTATGTGGGACTTACCTAATTTCTGATAATTTAATAAATGGATCAATATAAAAAATTAATTTATTATGTCAAGTTCTCAACGCTGGGAGACCAGAGAACACAATTTAGCTTTTAAAATAGCTTCAAAATCTGTTAAAGAAAAAACGATGCAATGTAATAAGTCATTGTTCATTTGTACTGCAGCAATTATACAAGGAGCCACTTAACTAAAATTTCAAACTTTAAACTTCTAACTTCAATTATATTCAGGTATATTGATCTATCAAGCATGATAGGTGTAGCTGGCAATAATATCAATATATAATGTTGCCTAACACTTTTTATTATACGGCCCTCATTTCAGTCGCCTGTAACGTCACCAAACTTTAACTTATGAGAAGTTTTCCATGATGAGTATCTCCTTTAAATTGTAAAGTTTCAACAAAATGGCTCAGCTATTTTCAGGAATGAAGTTGGTGGGAAATAGGTTGCTTTGCCAATGTCTTCTCTTTTTATTTAGTGCACTTCACTGAAGACCTCCACTGCCTTCACACTTTGGTGCATGGCTTGATATCTGGCAGAGAAGCTCCTGTGGCACAGGAGAGGTACCTTTTGCTGTTTCTATGATTATCCATCTATATTTGGCCAAGTTATAAGCCCGTGAAAATCATCATTTGCACCTGTTCATCATAGTTTTTAGAGGCTTTCTACTAAAAATCTCCAAACATTCAGTTTGCACTGAGCACGATTCAGCCTCATAGAGTTTCTGTATTCAATCACAGAGGTCATACTTCCATGTCACTGAGTATTCTCACAGACCCATTATGTATGCCAGGTAGGCAAAGACTGGCCTGGTATGGATCAGAAAAAAGAAACATTTTGTATGAGTTTTAGAAAACCATTAGGAATAACAAATAATTCCCCACTCCTCCTAGCCTAGCTCTACCTTCTACACCACAATAACTGTGCCAAGTGTTACATAATTTCCTGAGTGGATATTTGTGTTTTGTTTTTAACTGTAGCCATGGAAAATGAAGAATTTTTTAAAGTTAATTGTAAAATGGGAAATTAACACAATTAGTCACTTTTACAATCTTTCCTTATCACCCAAAGCAGTTTGAACACAGCATAGAAATCTGTGGTCTTCACTGATGCACAGTACAAACATTTTTGCATGTTTTTTAATTGTCATTAACAGTAATTTTGTAGAGAATCAGACAGTTTAAAAGGTTTTCTGATACAAGTAGTTTTGCCACGAAGAAAACATATTTTTTGGCAACAGTGGGAGGAAATCCTACCAAGCACTCAAGAAGGATCAGATCAGGAAAGGAAGGTGAGGATGTATAATTTCAGTGTACGCACACAAAGTTTTCAATAGCACATCTCTCCAGAAGTCTCTCACCTTTTCCTCTAATAAATCAGCACATGTGCACAGTACAAGGGAATAAACAAAGAGAAACAGTTTGAGGATAAGTGAACGTACTAGAAATTTTTCTCTTGCTAATTTGTTTTGTGCAGTTAGAATGTATGGAGGATTCTTTAGTCACTTCATCCATCACAGAGAGATACCGAAGAGACAGAAGTCAAAATGCTATTTTCCTGGACAACCCTGGGTGTATCCATATACACAACATGTGTGGTGAGTTCATTCAAATATGCGGGTATTGTTGCTTTACCACTGCAGGTTACCCTCACTACTGCTACTAATGTTCAGAACCTTCCCATTCCCACTACTGATTTCCACAGGGGTTGATTTTTAATCATGCCTTAACCCGGGGGCCCATTATGTGTCTGCACATAAATGCAGGATCACCTCCCTGCCCCCTCCAGGGAAGGAAACTGCAGACAGCAAATATATTTCAGCTGCCTAGTCTGTGAGAACAACTGTAGAGGGGTCTAAATGACAATTTGCTCCAAAAATGCACTCTGACTTCCTGCTTTTTTCAGACAACTTGTGCAAGTGAGACTGATTTCTCTTCTAAATTAGAGCTGTGCACATGCAGACACCCACAATCATTTAATGAGAATTGTGACACGAAAAAATGGAATATAAGATTTGCTAGACAGTCACTATATCTGGCTCATACTCTCACACTTTCTCTCTGTGTCAGGAAGAAAATCAGGAGTCCACGCAAAGTCAACCATAATGCTATTTCTTGTTCAAAAGACACCAAAAATATTTAAGTGTTGTAAAGTGTTTTCGGAGTGTTTTTTCCTGCTGCTTTCTTGCTCTTTCAGAAGAGGTCTCTTCTCCCCTGCCCACCGTCAACCCGAGACAATCAAAGGCACAATGGCTTCTTAAGGGCAGCCAAATCCTTTTTATAGCTTAGGACATATGATCAGAGGATACCACTCACTGAGCATTGAGTTATGATTAGTCTCTATATTATGTCACATCCATTAATATACATTTTGTAAGATTTCTACTCTCCAGTCTCTTGGATGTTGCACTTTAGTTTTGATTGTTACTACTTTTTCACTAAGGAAACTTGAATCCCATTGAGAACTTATTTAGGTTGCACTGCCAGCCTTAGCTTCAGAACATTAAAACTTCACAAATGCTCCTTTTGAAGTTTGACACGTTTCCCACTCTCAGAAACTCACTAGATTATAACACCACCTAGCAAGGCAGAAGTAAAGAGAATGAATTACAGCAGGAATGCTTTCAGATGTGAAGGAGCAGTACAAAAGAGCATTGCTTTGCTCAGGTTTCTTCAGTAGTATAGATTGTAATTCAGCAGAGCTCATCTAAGAGTTTTAAACATTTTTCTCTAATGGGAATCTAGTGCTCATGAAACAAGCCTGATTAACTGCCCTAGATACTAAAGAATTCTACCTAGAGCAGGGGTCAGCAACCTTCAGCACACGGCCCAACAGGGTAATCTGCTGGCAGGCTGTGAGACATTTTGTTTACGTTGACCGTCCGCAGGCACGGCCCCCCTGCAGCTCCCAGGTTTGCCATTCCCAGCCAATGAGAGCTGCAGGAAGCTTTTCAAAAACTTTCCTTTTGGGATAAAACTTCATTTGCTTGATTTTTCTTTTAAAATCTGATCAGTCATTTTCGAGTAAGGTGAATATATTTTCTGCATTTTAAAAATATTACTCCACTTTTTCCCCATACCACTGAAAATCAGAACTTTTTACTCTGCATATGGCTAATCCTTATGGAAAGATCACTTTTGTAAGTATAAAAAAGAAAATTAATATAATAAATAATAAGAAGAATTAATAAATAATGTTACAAGGGATTAAAAATTGGCTTCAATGCATGTTCAGCTCAAAATTACCACTTAGGTTTTGGTTGTGCAGCCTCTTGTAGGGTTATAGAGTTGCATAAAACAAAACTATGTGTATTGAAGGGGGAAACTAGGGGTTAAGAATGAGAATGACATTACTCTTCTTCCATTTATTATCAGAAAATTCAGGGCTATAGTAGGAAAAGCCAGAATCTCGGCTTCATTTCTCCTTAAAAATGTATGTGATAAAGCAAATCCAGATTTCACAGACTCTATTGAGAAGGCAACTGTGGGTCCAAGAACTCCTGCAACTTCCTCCTCCATCATCAACACATGGGGCAAATGCTCTGAAAATCTTTTCTTTATCAACAGGATTTGATGCATGCACCCAGGCTTTGAATATGTATCTTTCAATATCCTTAAAATACCATGGCAGAAATGCCAAGGAAGAGTATTTTAGAGGTGCTGTTTTGAATGGATTAGATGGTGGTGCTATGAGTGTCAGGGAGGCCAAATGGAAACTGATCAAGATGGGAAATAAGGACCTAAATCAGTTTTACCTATAGGGATAAAGAAAAGGACAGATCTTAGGGCTTGTCTACACTGGCAAATTTTGTCAATGAAACTAATGTCGACAAGGAAAAATCGACAAAAGCAAAGTCCCCGAAGCATGTCTACATTTGCTCCCTCTGTCAACAGATCGTGTCCACATGTGGGGCACCTTTGTCAACAACAAGAGCAATGGACTGTGGGTATGTATCCCACAGTGCCTGGCAATACCATCTGTCGCTAGGTGCTGTGGGAGTGCGGAAATGGAGCGCGGCATCCTGGGATGTGCAAAATGTTTAGTCATTCATCGCTTTGTGTACCACCCCTCCAAAGGTTTCTGGATTCCTTTTGCGCCATTTTTCCAACTGTCATTCCTTTCTAGTGCGTGCCAACATCTTCAGTGAGAGAGGATGGATCCTGCACTTCTCTCCTATGTGCTGTTAGCTGTCGTGAGGACATCGTGCATGGCAGCGCAGTTACTCACAACGTTACTCACAAAGTTAGCAGAGGATGAATCGCAGGCACCCAAGTGTGATATGAACGGCAGCAACTTATCAGTGCTTTGTGCATTCACAGAGCAGCTGCATATGGTAGACCGTCACTTTTGGGTTTGGGAAACAAGCACTAATTGGTGAGATCACATTGTCATGCAGGTGTGGGATGACAACCAGTCGGTACAGAACTTTAGGATACGTAAATCAACCTTCATGGAGCTATGGGCTGAGCTGTCCCCTGACCTGCAGCACAAGGACACCAGATTGAGAGCTGCCCTTTTGGTAGAGAAGCGTGCTGCAATCGCTGTATGGAAGCTGGCAAATCCAGACTGCTACCGGTCAGTTGCAAATCAATTTGGAGTAGGAAAGTCCACTGTTGTATCCTGCTGCATAGGACCGTGACTCTGGTAAATGTGCATGAAATAGTGGATGGTTTTGCAGAGATGGGTTTCCCTAACTGTGGTGGGGTGATTGATGGCACATACATTCCAATTTTAGCACCAGATCATCTTGCCTCTGAATACATCAATAGCAAGGGATACTTCTCCATGGTGGTACAGGTTCTTGTGGATCACTGGGGGCGTTTCATGGACATCAATGCAGGTTGGTCTGGAAAGATGCATGACGGACACATCTTCAGGAACAGTGGCCTGCTCAGAAAGCTGCAGGTGGGGATTTTCTTTCCAGAACACAAGTTCACAGTGGGAGATGTGGAAATGCCCATAGTAATCCTGGGAGACCCGGCTTACCCCTTACAGCCCTGGCTCATGAAACCTTACACAGGACACCTGGACAGCAGCAAAGAACGTTTTAACAACAGGCTGAGCAGGTGCCACATAGTAGGTGAATGTGCCTTTGGCTGTTTGAAAGCTCGCTGGAGGTGTCTCAATGGCAGGCTAGACCTTACCGAGGATAATATCCCTGTGATCATAGCTGCGTGCAGCACTTTTCATAATCTGTGTGAACCTAAGGGTGAAATGTTTGCTCAAGTGTGGAGGAGCACTGAGGCAGAGCGTTTGGCTGCACAGTTTGAACAGCCAGATGCTAGGGCCGTTTGAGGAACCCAGAGGGCTGCTATTAACATCAGAGAGGCTTTGAGGAACCACTTTGACAATGAGGGGCAGTAACACATGTCTGCTTTGGAGTTGCTTCCCTGGTGCATCCATGTACAATTTTAGTGCCCAAGATCCATGCAACACAATGCTTTAGAAGCCTGTTCCAGAGAGTGAATTGATTGCTATGCGCTTTTATAGAATAAAAACGCTGTACCATTAAATACCTTAGCCCAGGGGTCAGCAACATTTGGCACACGGCTCGCCAGGGTAGGGTCTGGACCTTAGCGATCACAAAAGTGGGTGGAGTGACAGAGCAAGGGCACAAAGCAAATAGATAATACTGAATGAGATAAGGCAGAAGCTGAAAAGGGGGAATTCAGACACTGGGAGATAAAAGAGAGACTGATGTTTGTTGAAGTGAATGTCAAGTGAGAGCTATTTAGGTGGGAGAGTTGATTTATGTTTGAACATCATGTTAGGAGGTAATGGTGAGGAGGTGGGTGACCAAAGGAGTAGATGAGTTTCAATAGGGAAACTGAAGTCACCAAGGATGAGGAAGAGCCATTGTGATAAAAGGAGTAGAGGGAGGCAGGTAACAAAATCAGAGGAAGTTGACTAGGTAAGGGCTCATGAGTGGAGAGCATCTTTTCCCACCATCACAATATTTTTGACTGTAAAGAATTAAAACGAGCGAACTGGATTAGCTTGTGTCCCCTTATGCTGTTCATTATACTGTTACCCAATTTTTGAGAGTTTTAAATCCATGCAACCTTTAAAAATGCTATTGTTTGTGTATAGTATATTTACATTCATGGGGCTAGAAAAATGTCAGTGATGGAAAAGCCAGTATTGACACATTTTCATTATTTCAATTTATTCAGTGTTTCTCTCTGTAGAAATTGTAAAAATAATAAAATAAGAGACTTTTAAAAAAAATTAACAAAAATGTTGAATTATTTATGCCATGTGACATAGAAGTTACAATGGTTAATTCCCTTTTTATTATAATAGGGGAGAAATATTATACTGTCAATCTAGCAGTATTTTTCAGATCAGTGAGGGGAGATTATTGCTATACCTTTAAAGGGAAACTCATTTTTTTTTAAACAAAATGTGTTGCTAAACTGTTTAGGAGTACTAAATTAATGCTATAAATTTAAAAACTTTGAACTTGCAAATATATATTCTTTAAATCAAAACAGTTGAAAAATCATCACCTCCCTTAGCCTATCATGATCAGATTTCAGCCTTCCTTTCACCAGCAATATTTGGATGACACATCACTAGAGTTGAGTAATTCTCAACGAATAACTTATTCAACCAATTTGGCTTCTTTTTTTTCCCTGTGAGATATCCATGAATAAATAGATCACGATTTTCTTCAAATTATTCATGAGTCAAAGTTATTTAACAATCCCCCACCTACCCACTACCCCTTGAATTTAGTTTTCTCTGTGGTTCTAAGTTACTTGTATGGATATTCTTGATTCTGAGGTTTGGAAGACTTGAAGTCTAGTGATTATTAATATAATAATATTGTCATGCCCCTATTGATGGGTGTAAATTTTCTGAAGAAATTGGGTATGAATGTCTATGGAAAGCTAATTTAGAGAGTTTACTTTTTGCAACCCTGAATATGAAATCTACTCTGTTTGCACTGGCGCCAGTAAAACTAGGTTACAATCTTCACAGAAAGCAAACCCACAAGGGGCAGGAACACAGTCAAAGTGAATTCATTTAAAAATTCAAATAAATATTCATGGCACATCTTTTGCAGTAGTCGCTCAGTTTAACCTTTAGAAAACTAGCCAGCTCCCAGGCAAGTACAACATTGGGACTGGCTCGTTTCCATGGTTTTGGCAAGGCCACTTGGGATACTTTGATCCTTTGGAGGAGGGGCTAGCTCAGGGTTTTTACTTGCATAGAGTCTGGCCCTCCTTCATTTGCCTCATGCCTGAAAACATCTTTGCTCCATGCTGGCCCTCTCAGTGCAAGACACCTTCCTCTGTAGCTAGGTCCCACTGTATCTCTAGCAACCAGCATGGGGGAGGGGTCATCTAAAGAAAATGCCTGCAGAAGAGGCCAGTATGAAGTTATAATGAAAAGCGGGCTGTCTCCTGAAATCAGATGTGCAGAGAAATTGAAGTTGGCCAAATATATGGGCTGAACCTGCTCTCTTCAAGCAGACAGACCAAGGTGTTGGAGAGGTCTAGAGGGCTCATTTTGAAGGGTGAGGTGGGATAGTGCTGTGGGGAGAGCTCTGAAGATGAGGCTATCCTCAGCACATTCAGTATCTTTAGTGCAACCAAACAAGCACCTCCATCATTTTTTTAATGAAGTCTAAATGGTAATTTAACATATAGGCAGCAATTTTCTAGCTTGTATGCACATTACATGCCCCATCTGCACAGCCTTATGCAGGAGGTGGTGTGGAGCCACACAATCCTGTATGGAGCTCTGGGAGGCATTGTATGCTCCACTCTACATCCGGCCACCTCTGCTGATTGGCTGCAGGGGAAAAAGGAAGCAGCCATGGTCCAACCTCCTCTTCATCGCAGCCTGGAACATGTGCCCCCTGCAGGTACAAGTCTCTTCATTAGTTCTGACCAGACATGGCATTCAAGGACTACAATAGGGCTGGCTCCTATGTGGCTTAGATACAAGCGGTTGAAGGGCTTCTTGTGAGTTGCTCATCCCTCTGCATCAGCTCTGGCTCTGGCTACAGCCTGGCCCTAGATTTCCTTTAAAAATGATTCCATAAGAACTACTTTTTCCTTTAAAAATGTGCAATCAAGTGCAAAGATGCTCACATTGCAAAATGAAATGTATTGTTAATTATAAATTTGTTTACAGTTATCCTGACCCTTATTTGATTCTGGCTAAACATTTAAGCCAATAATTGTGTACACTGGAGGTAGCAGTGATGTTTAAGGCTACTTTGTATTAATACATTTGAAGCATATTGTTTCCTAATCTACTTCGAAGAAATGTTTAGGGATTTTATTAACATAAAACAAGATAGTGAAAGCAAATTTGATATCAATTAACATACTAATTAAATGTCACTTAGTAGTTTTAGCAATTACTTGATATTTAATTAACCAGTTAAATACCTTGGGATATACAGATTATTGTTCATGTAATCAAAGGGCAATTCTTTTGACCCTGTGGGTATATCTTGCATGCCAAGACAATCTGTAGATAACAGAAATACTTTTATGCAGTGCAACCCTGGGTATGTTGAGCAGCAATTTTCTCGGGAGATTAATTTACTAATACGGCCATGCTATATGCAAGTTTGAAAGCTTAAACAATACCTCAAGTGATTAGAAATCAATGTGTGTACAACTTACATACCACAATTGATTTTTAATTTAAGTTGTATTGGAAATTCATGCTGCAAACTTCTCTTTGTTTAGCATTTGTGTAATTTGGAGACACAATCAGATACTTTTACACTTAGAAGTCAGTTGAATGAACACTGGAGTCGTGAATTAGTAACTCTGCATTTTTTAGGAAAATGTTGGTTAGCAAAAGTAAATGGAGCCTTGAGCAATTTTGCTAGGTGGAATGGACTCTTACATGAGAGATGGTGCATTCAGAGGATGAGCTCATCGCTAAAAGAAGAGCTGACATTTTCATAAGGGAGAATTATTGGTGAAACATTTCTGCAGTGCATTGGGGGAAATATGCTTTTCTTTACCCACCATGCTGGCATGTTGTCTTATTCTACTCCTTTGTTAGTTAACAAACCTCATGTGTGGCCAGTGTGTGGAAGAATCTAACTTTTTTCTTGTCTAAAAGGCAAGGATTATTTTTTGTATCAGAATGACCCACTGGTTGAATTATAAACAAACAGAACTGAGATAATGCATACTCTGTGAAGTTGAACAGAGTTTGAGTATTTCAGGCTTTAAAAGGATCTGCTTGTATCTTAAAGGGCATGAAGTCAAGTGACCTCATTCCTAGTGTACCAAGGCAGAATTCTCAGGCTGGGTGTTGTTTTAATGCAGTTTCTTAAAAGAAGTAGAGATAGAAGGAGCAGTATGTAGAGTAATTAGCAATGCTTTCAGTGACTCTTGAGCCCACAGCACGTTTTAGAAGGATACTGTGTGCTTCCATGAGGCAGCATCAGCTATGTTTAATTAACCTGGGAGATAGAAAGAACTATACTTCTATATGCAGTGGCCTAAACAAAGAGGTAACTTTGTATTCCCTACTATTGAGTCATTTTCTACCTGCATAAGGGCAGGTTTACACATACAGCACTGCAGGGGAGAACTCCCACTGACTAAATGGGGAATAAGCAAGGTGTGGTGCATCCATACTACCATAATAATGACCACTTTACTACGTTTCGCCCCTCTTAATTGGCAACCCAGATGCAGTCTTTTAAATAATAGAGGTTCTGCTCTCACTCACTTGGTAGCACCTCTTCTCAGCACCTGTAGTTGCCTCTGGGGGCAAAGGCCCACTTCCTCCAGACTTCTGGTCCAGCACTTCTGTAGATGCCCCAGTGTCACAGTGTCACAGTCTATACTATTATGTTCACCTCTTTTACAAGACTAGGATAAATTTTGTACTAAGTATGCCTTGTGAGGTACTATTTGAAACATCATAATCTGCTGAAAATTATTGTCCTGGTGAAATATGTATATCAATATTGTATGTGAAGTTATAAGAATCTATAATTTATCATTGTTATAACATACTCCAAGGTTAAGACAAGCAGGCCCAGACCAGTTTTTCACCCAGCCAGGTGCTAAAGAGCTATCATCAGGTTAAGCAGCCATTCTTCAGCAAGAGGAAAGTGTAAACAAGAAATGTACATTTCATCACAGAGACAGTCAACCTCACATCCAAGAGACTACTTGTCACCTGCACCGCAGTTGGGGGTAATCCTCAAAGAGGGGAGATTGGTATAAATATGAGAGACAGTGGCCTCCACTTCACCTCTTCTCCTCCCATCTCTCTGGGCATGACTCAACAGCTCTCAAAGAACTGAACTAAGGGGGAGTGGAAAGGAGAACCAGCTTGTGAAATTTACAACAGAGTATGGTGAGACAAAACATTTGCTTTTTAAGTTCACTTAGCTTGTTAACTTAGGTATTAGCTTGTGTATTACTCTTATTTTCTTTTGTAATCAATCTTTAGTTTTATGGATCATCACTTGTAATCACTTAAAAATCGACCTTTCCGCAGTTGATAAACTTATGTCATTGTTTTAATCTTAACCAGTGTGTTGGAATTAAAGTGGGTGGAAAACTCCATTTGGGATAACAAAGCTGGTGTATACATCATTTTCCTTTGATGAAATGACAGACTTTGTATGAGCTTGTATTGTTCATTAGTGTGCTTGACCATACAAGACCCACATCTCTGGGGGAACAAGGCTGGGACTAAGAATTTGCTGGTGTTGCCCTGTATGTAATTCATGAATGACTGACCAGAGTGCTCATGTGTTTAGCTGGGAGTGAATTTGCACGCTGGAGGCTGTGTGAGCAGGCCAGGAGTAGCTGTTCTGAGAGTAAATCAGTGTAAGAGGCACCCCAGGCTAGACAATTAAGGGGACACAGCTGTTCAACAGTCCAGATTGTACCCTGGATAATGGCACACTGAGACTCAGGCATTCCCACCAAAACTGTCCCCTAAACTCCTCAGATGGTCATCACTCAAGGACAAAGGCTTTAGTTTTCACACATTACTCCACAAGCAGACATGATCCTGATGTTGTCTTATGACTCAGCCATGATTTACACAGACTTTAAAAAACCAATTTGCTCTGGATAGTACCTGGAATCCATGTTGGCTGGTGAATATTGAAACCTTAAGTACCTTTGGGCCCAGTTGTCTGTCGTCAACAGGATAGTCATGGTTTTGTTTTTTGAAGAGCTTGCTTCCTTAACACTTGCTTCTTCATACGAGGATGGATTAAGTCCAAATGAGTTCTCACCATAATAGTTTGAGGAGCTGTTCTATATTTCAAAACAAATCAAGCCAGCATTGTTGTCAAGCTCCCATTAATCATCTTCATCCCTCTTTAAAAGTTCTAACAGCTCTTTCTGCTAGGCCACATTAGGCTGTGTGGGGAAATAGAGCAGGGGGGCCTTCTTTTTAATAGCCAGAGCTGTGAATCTGAAGGCCCCAAAATAAACCCTCCAACAGAGATCTGTTATGCTAACTACCCTTACACAAAGCAGTACAGGCCAGGGCCTGAACTAGACTAGACTGCACAATTCCCTGCCAAACTTGGTCAAGGGTCATGACCAGAGGAGGGGCAGGCAAGGAGGGAAAGAATAAAAAAAAAAAGCCCCAGCAGCAGCACTAATTAAATATGTTCATGACTAATGAAATATAATAACCATTTGTGTGAAGCAATAGGTAACTTTAGCTAAATGCAATTTCTTAACTCATGCAGCTTCTCCTTTGGGTGATCTGTGACCCACTCCGTGATTCCAGCTATCTGCAAAAACAGCCAATCATAGATCCTCTTTAGGCGTCCCATGGAACCCCCCCCCCAATCTTTAACCAAAAGACCCCAGAAAATAACATGTGTCTCGAGAAATGTACCCAAACTGGTGCCAAGTACCACCCCTGGGGAAAACCACCAAGTGCCCCTCTACCCAAATAAACACGCACTTCTCGGAAATTAATGAGGAAGGTACCGGGGGGGGGGAGGGAGAGGGGGGACTGACCCCAACCCTAATTTTTTAACTCTCGGTTTAAGGGAGAGACTGACCCCAACCCTAGTTTCTTAACTCGTGGTTTGGGGGGTGGGGGCTGACCCCCAACCCCAATTTCTTAACTCATGACGTATTGTTTGTGTTTTGCTTGCGGTTTGATGAAATAAAAACCCGCCTGCGAGCGGTCCTCGGAGTGTCAGTCTTCGGACTGCACCCCAGTGCACTGTATGTATGTCAATAAACTGGCCTCAGGCTTGAGTCTTTGAACTAAAATCACTGTGTGGGTGTTTTTGACCACGACAGCTGGATGATATGGGGATGTTTGAATATGCATAATTCCATTCTTCCTCGGAAAGACTTTAAAATCGATGCTCATAAAAACTGGTCTATTGTACATGACAAGTACTACTGTTAGCCCATATGTGGCAAAGGTCCATCTGAGCTTTTCACAAGCAGCATCAAAGGATGTTGAGGTCATCACATGGACATCTAACCATTTTGAATATGCATCCACTATGCTTAAAAACATTTCCCCCACATATGGGACTGCAAAGTCTATATGTACACCGAGCAATGGGTGTCCACGCTATTCCCAAGGTGAAGGGTTGCTAGTGCATAGGGTCCACAGGAGTCCTTGACATGGAGATCATTCCTTTATTACATTGGCCAGGTCCACATCCATGTTTGACCTACATACATACCTCCAAGGCAAAGATTTCATGCAAGGAATTGCAGGATGTGCTTCTTGTAAATTTCTAAGGACTTGATCTTGTCCGGGCGGGGGGGGAGGGAGGAGGGAGAGTGGGGGAATGATGATTTTTGTGCCCCACAATAGACATCCATTTATCTATGCTCAGTTCTGTGCTCCTGGCCCTATACAGGCAGAACTCTTCCCTCTGTCACTGATTTGGCCAGCCCTGCAGTATATGCTGGTTCACCCAGGGCAGGATAGGATCCTGTCTAGTTCATTTCTTTATCTGGGAAGTCTTTATCTGGTGTCTGGTGAAGGTATTCCAAGTGTAACAATCTCTCCTGAAAGCTTCATAAACTAGATTGTTTTGGTGTTGGTAATCAGGTTATAGATTACTCCATGCTTGTAAGTGGATAATGTCAAAACCCAGCAGTGTTGCCCAGCAGCTGCCATGGCCAGCATACCTTTGTTTTCATTGAAGAGTCCAGTAAGTGGTTTGTGATCTGTGATCAGTTGTAAAAGCCTTCCTGAACAGGCTTTGACAGAATTGTTTTATTCCCAAAATGATAGATTTTTTTTTCTAATTTCAGATTTAGGCAGTGACCTGGAAACTTATCTACCTGGACTTTCTTTGCCATTCACCATGTTACATTACAAAACTCCCTCTAACCCAAATGACAGAGCATCACATCACATAACAGCATTCTTTGCCGACATAAAAATGAACAAGTTGCTCTAAGGATTAAGAAGCTTTTTAGATTCCTGGAAAGCTCTCTCCTGCCTCTTTCTCCAAATCTAGGGAGTCTCCTAGGGTATGTCTACAATAAGGGATTAATCCGAATTTATATAATTTGAATTTTGGAAACAGATTGTATAAAGTCGAATGTATGCGGCCACACTGAGCACATTAATTCGGCGATGTGCGTCCATGTACCAGGGCTAGCGTCGATTTCC
The DNA here is from genome assembly GCF_013100865.1 of Trachemys scripta elegans. Lineage (NCBI taxonomy): Eukaryota > Metazoa > Chordata > Testudines > Emydidae > Trachemys > Trachemys scripta. The sequence continues at coordinate 31,847,954 of NC_048306.1, forward strand.
AGAGCGTTGCACTGTGCGTAGCTATCCCATAGCTATCCCATAGTTCCCGCAGTCTCCTCTGCCCATTGGAATTCTGGGTTGAGATCCCAATGCCTGATGGGGCCAAAAACATTGTCGCGGGTGATTCTGGGTACATCCTCCCCGCTCTCCAGGGAAGCAACGGCAGACAACCGTTTTGCGCCTTTTTCCTGGGTGAACAGTGCAGACGCCATACCACGGCAAGCATGGAGCCCACTCAGCTCAAGACAGTAGTCATGAACATTGTAAACACCTCACGCGATATTGTGCAGTTTATGCTGAACAGAACCTGCAAAACCAGGCGGCGAGGAGTAGGCTACGGCAGTGCGGCGGCCAGAGTGATGAGGACATGGACATGGAATTCTATCAAACCACGGGCCCCGGCGCTTTGGAGATCATGCTGTTAATGGGGCAGGTTATAGCCGTGGAACACCGATTCTGGGCCCGGGAAACAAGCACAGACTGGTAGGACCACATAGTGTTGCAGGTGTGGGACGATTCCTGGTGGCTGCGAAACTTTCGCATGTGTAAGGGCACTTTCATGGAACTTTGTGACTTGCTTTCCCCTGCCCTGAAGCGACAGAATACCAAGATAAGAGCAGCCCTCACAGTTGAGAAGCGAGTGGCGATAGCCCTGTGGAAGCTTGCAATGCCAAACAGCTACCGGTCAGTCAGGAATCAATTTGGAGTGGGTAAATCTACTGTGGGTGCTGCTGTGATGCAAGTAGCCGAAGCAATCACTGAGCTGCTGCTACAAAAGGTAGTGACTCTGGGAAATGTGCAGGTCATAGTGGATGGCTTTGCTGCAATGGGATTCCCTAACTGTGGTGTGGCGATAGATGGAACCCATATCCCTATCTTGGCACTGGAGCACCAGGGTACCCAGTACATAAACCGCAAGTGGTACTTTTCAATGGTGCTGCAAGCACTAGTGGATCACAAGGGACGTTTCACCAACATCAACGTGGGCTGGCCGGGAAGGGTTCATTACACTCGCGTCTTCAGGAACACTACTTTATTTAAACGGCTGCAGCAAGGGACTTACTTCTCGGACCAGAAAATAACAGTTGGGGATGTTGAAATGCCTATAGTTATCCTATAGCCTACCCCTTAATGCCATGGCTCATGAAGCCATACACAGGCAGCCTGGACAGGAGTCAGGAGCTGTTCAACTACAGGCTGAGCAAGTGCAGAATGGTGGTAGAATGTGCATTTGGCCATTTAAAAGGTCGCTGGCTCTCCTTACTGACTCTCTCAGACCTCAGCCAAACCAATATCCCCATTGTTATTGCTGCTTGCTGTGTGATATACAATCTCTGTGAGAGTAAGGGGGAGACCTTTATGGTGGGGTGGGAGTCTGAGACAAATCGCCTGGCTGCTGATTACATGCAGCCAGACACCAGGGCGATTAGAAGATCACACCAGGAAGCACTGCGCATCAGAGAAGCTTTGAAAATCAGTTTCATGACTGGCCAGGCTACGGTGTGAAAGTTCTGTTTGTTGAAAATCCGCCCCCTTGATTGACTCATTCCCTGCAAGCAAACCACCCTCCCCC